>NC_083579.1:32101970-32401970 GCF_027579695.1 Neoarius graeffei
CAAAGTAAACGCTGGCTGCTTTGAAGAATCTAAAATATGAAACATATTTTAAAGAAGCACAACTTTATTCATCACACACTTGTGAAATTCCTCTCTGCATTTAACCCATCTGAAGAAGTGAACACACATATGCACATACACATGAGCAATGAGCACACACACATACCCAGAGCAGTGGGCAGCCATGCCAACAGCGCCTGGGGAGCAGTTAGGAGTTAGGTGCCTCGCTCAAGGGCACCTCAGCCCAAGGCCGCCCCATGTTAACCTAACTGCATGTCTTTGAACTGTGGGGGAAACTGGAGCACCCGGAAGAAACCCATGCAGACATGGGGAGAACATGCAAACTCCATACAGAAAGGCCCCCGCCAGCCACTGGGCTCGAACCCAGAACCTTCTTGCTGTGAGGCGACTGTGCTAACCACTACACCACCATGTTTTGTTTTGTTTAACACTTTAAATTACCGCATAATTCCATATACGGTCCATATGTTATTTCATAGTTTTGCTGTCTTCAGTATTGTTCTACAATGTAGAAAATACAAAATACGGTAAGACCGATATATGAGTAGGGGTGTACAAACTTTTGACTGGTGTACTGTATATGACAACTATTATGTTTTTTTTATTCAAAAATTACATTCTTTTTTGCTGTTTATAGTTACATTGCTGTTATAATGTTGTGGAACATCTGTAAAACAAGTTCGTTCCTGTTCTCACTTACATTCCAGCAGCTTTAAACGGTCGCTTCACTCGCTTTTCTCTCTCTCAGCGTCAATAGGACAGAACATGCAGCTTGTCATGAGGATGTCGGAAAATTTTAAATTACAGCTGGAAGGATCCTCTGGAGACTCTTTCCATTAATGTTAAATAAACATCAACATCTTTTTATGCAAAACTTCATAAACAATCAACTGCTACTCTCAGAGCTGCTGGTATAGAAAAGTTATCCACATCTCCTGACCAGTCAGAATCCAGTATTAAACAGCACTCGGGTATAAATTGTAATAAACTATAATAAACTCCAGGTGGGGTGGCACGGTGGTGCAGTGGTTAGTGCTGTCGCCTCACAGCAAGAAGGTCTGGGTTCGAGCCCAGTGGCTGGCGAGGGCCTTTCTGTGCGGAGTTTGCATGTTCTCCCCGTGTCCGTGTGGGTTTCCTCCGGGTGCTCCGGTTTCCCCCACAGTCCAAAGACATGCAGGTTAGGTTAACTGGTGACTCTAAATTGACCGTAGGTGTGAATGGTTGTCTGTGTCTACAGTGTGTGTCAGCCCTGTGATGACCTGGCGACTTGTCCAGGGTGTACCCCGCCTTTCGCCCGTAGTCAGCTGGGATAGACTCCAGCTTGCCTGCAACCCTGTAGAACAGGATAAAGCAGCTACAGATAATGAGATGAGATGAGAAACTCCAGGTGCGGCACTACTCTCACAGAAATCAAAATGGCTGCCGCCACCTCTGTGTTTCCACGCCCTGTTTGAGTGAGCCAAGCTCTTTCTGTGCACAGACGTTAAATTCCTCGACATGCAGCCGCTGCGTCGGTCACGGCGCTAACAAATGAGGAGTGGAGTGTGGGCAGAAATTGCTGATGGCTATCAGGGCTGTGCTGAATTGCAGAGAGGAACGTCGTTCCTCTTTCCCTCTCATCCTTCTTCTCACTCTCCATTTTCTTTGGCTCATCTACCCTGATTGTGAAACACATTCAAATTTCTCTCACGTTATTTTATCCTTGCATATGGTCATTTGAATCATTTTTATGTCCTCGGCTGATTGCATTGTTTTTTAGTTCTAGCATTAAGGTACTGATTTTTTATTTTTTTAAATTCAGGATTGTAGTATGGAGAATTCAATTGTGTAGGCAGCTTTGAGGAAAATAAGAATGAAAGTAACACTAAATGAAGTGAGAAATGTGATGTTTGCAATGAAAAACACCTTACTGATTAAAATGGTATTTTAATAACTCGCCCCCTTTTTCTAAACACATGTGCCTATATGATTAATCTTAGAAGTAATGCCATACGTCATTTTTAATGAATTAATAAATGGATAAATAAGTTTGGACACACCTTCTAATTCAATGGTTTTTTTTCTGTATTTTATTAATTAAGACACTTCATGTCATAAAGTAATGATGGATGTCGTTTCTCTTTACTTAGTTTTTCGCTTCTTGACATAATATGGATTACTACAGTTGTGGTGTTGAATAGGGCTATTTACTATATTATTATTATTTACTGTTTATGGTTTGATCTCAAATGCATTAAGAAGCAAGAAACTCATCTACTAATTTACCTTTTGACGAGGCACCTGTTAATTGAAAAGCATTCCAGGTGACTACCTCATGAAGCTGGTTAAGATAACGCCAGTGGTGTGCAAAGCGTCATCAAGGTAAACGCTGGATACTTTGAAGAATCTAAAATATGAAATTTTTTGTTTTTTGTAACACTTTTTTTCTTTCCTACATAATTCTATATATTACATAGACACAAGTGTTTTACTGTGAAATACACCACTCATATTTTTCATACGAGCTCCATCTGGGACACGGAGAACCAAAACCATAATATACTAAGTAACTTTAAAAACGCACAATGGAATTCAACACGATATCACTTTAGATCCATGCATATATTTGAAATTTATGATATTGTATGTAATGCGCACACATCTTGAAACATCGATAAAGGACATTTATTGTCAAACTCAAGAATTAATTCACAATAAAAAAATTCAAAGTGACAGTTGGTCCATGTTCACGAAATTACAGGTTCAATATCGTGTATGACCTCCGTTTGCTTGCAACAAGGCGTTCACTCTTCATGGCATAGACCTTAGGAATCTGTCACGGAGGTGAGCTAGCCTGATGTGCTGATCCTGAACTGGCGTCGTGACTCGAGGCTGACCAGGGCGTGGACGATCCCTGGTGCTCTCTGTCTGTCTGTAACGCTGACTCAAACGGGAAATGGTCGAATGATGAACACCGAAGTGCCGGGCGACCTCTGTCTGTGTACTTCCGGCACGCAACATCCCGATGGCCTGTTCACGTTGATTTTGGCTTAGGCGTGGCATCTTCAATAATGACAATTTTCCCATCATTTCCCCCGGGCATTTATAGGCAAGATTGTGTGTGTACAGTGTATGCAAAATTTGTTTGAAAATTAAAGTCTGTCCATGTCATTGACTACCCGAGTCATATTGTACGTTATTGAGTACAACTCCCTTAAATTCTGATTTGAGCACAGATTTGGAACTTATTCGGGCGGAACGAAGTTATTTTTCCATTGTGATATATTTCTTTTGGGGCGGCACGGTGGTGTAGTGGTTAGCGCTGTCGCCTCACAGCAAGAAGGTCCGGGTTTGAGCCCCGTGGCCGGCGAGGGCCTTTCTGTGTGGAGTTTGCATGTTCTCCCCGTGTCCACGTGGGTTTCCTCCAGGTGCTCCGGTTTCCCCCACAGTCCAAAGACATGCAGGTTAGGTTAACTGGTGACTCTAAATTGACTGTAGGTGTGAATGTGAGTGTGAATGGTTGTCTGTGTCTATGTGTCAGCCCTGTGATGACCTGGCGACTTGTCCAGGGTGTACCCCGCCTTTCGCCCATAGTCAGCTGGGATAGGCTCCAGCTTGCCTGTGACCCTGTAGAAGGATAAAGCGGCTAGAGATAATGAGATGAGATATATTTCTTTTCTTCTTGAGATAAACTCAGCACGAATTCAGCAAGTTTTATCAATGTGCGTTTTTAAAGTTACTTAGTGTATAAATCTCTATATGTCACGTGTGGGGCGGCACGGTGGTGTAGTGGTTAGCGCTGTCGCCTCACAGCAAGAAGGTCCGGGTTCGAGCCCCGTGGCCGGCGAGGGCCTTTCTGTGCGGAGTTTGCATGTTCTCCCCGTGTCCGCGTGGGTTTCCTCCGGGTGCTCCGGTTTCCCCCACAGTCCAAAGACATGCAGGTTAGGTTAACTGGTGACTCTAAATTGAGCGTAGGTGTGAATGTGAGTGTGAATGGTTGTCTGTGTCTATGTGTCAGCCCTGTGATGACCTGGCGACTTGTCCAGGGTGTACCCCGCCTTTCGCCCATAGTCAGCTGGGATAGGCTCCAGCTTGCCTGCGACCCTGTAGAAGGATAAAGCGGCTAGAGATAATGAGATGAGATGTCACGTGTGAGGAAATTGATCAATTGTTTTGATAAATTTAGGTACTTTTTTATTTGTGAATGTGTCTATATAATAAAAAAAATCACATGTTGGCTTGAAGGTATGAAGTTTATCTTCTCGAGTTGAAAAACTCGCATTTTTCATGCGAAATACATCACGGATCTGAGTGACATATTCTTTGATTTCACTCTGGTGACGTCACTCCCAGTATTTTCGTGCTGACTGGATGCACAATGTCAATGGCGAATCGGTTCAAAATGAAAATTATTTTGATTTTTTTTTTTTTGTGGATGTGTCCATATAATCTAAAGAACATTACATGGTGGCATGAAGATATGAAGTTTCCACTTGTTATTGAAATATAAACTTCATATCTTCGCATCACTGTGTAATATCCTCGATATGTTCCATTTATTTCATAATTTTGATATCTTCAGTCTTGTTTTACAATGTAGAAAATACAGAAAAAAAACATAAATGAGGAGGGGTGTCCAAATGTTTGTGTGTGTGTGTGTGTGTGTGTGTGTGTGTGTGTGTGTGTGTGTGTGTTAGTTAAAGGTTTTATTTTCTCCCTCTCACATGACCCTTATATGCGAGAGCTCCACATTGCAGTCGAACCTGTAATTGAAAATAGGAAATAATTAATGAAATTCAGCTAATGGCACAGATCAAAAAAACGAGCTGGAGAGTTTAATGAAGCTGCCGATGAAATGACTTTCTACAGATTGTGAAAGCGACATTTAAAGCCTGTGGAATGGAATAATAACAGTTTGTCAAGGAAAGGAGAACGTGTTAATCTACTCTTACTGCTGCTGCTGATGTTTCTCGTTCGGTCCTACACACAGGAGTGTTTAAAGGCGATAGCATCAGTGCAGTTTCTTTTTCGACAAAACTTGCATCATTCCTCATTTTTTATCTTCTTTATTTCACCGGTGGATGTCCGTTATTTTAATCAGTCTATTATGTATTAAAGGTTATGTAGAAGTGCCTTTGGAGTGCATTTTAACTTTGAAAAAAGACAAATGAATGACTGTGTAACTGAGCTAAATATTATGATTTGGAGGTTAAAAAAAAGATTGTTTAATTTGATTCTTTCTGCACAGATACAAATTTTTTTTTTTTGCCTCTTGCTTTTTAATATATGTATCCATTATATGAACTGTAGTTAATTTATTTTATTCTCATTAAGTATGATTAATTATTAACTAAACAGTGGTGTGCAGAAAGATTTCAAAACTTTAATACCCCGACTGACTATGTAATATGATGCTTTCTTTCTTTCTTTCTTTCTTTCTTTCTTTCTTCATAGCAAGCTTTTTGACATCTGCCCTTACTCTCACCGTGTTTTCTCATTTTATTTTCCCTATTTTTGTCTTTCTCGGTTTTGACGTTTTCTTATTCTTCCAATTTCATTTTTTACGCATATTGTTTATTTGTAAGTACTGTGTACTATAGTTTGATCCTTCAGAGATGACTCGATGTACTCTGTGTAAGAGTACATCTTGATGACATTGGTGGGCTTGCTTTTTGAAAAAAAAAATTATATTTGATTAGATTTGGGCAGATGAGAAGAATACGCACACTGAAAATAACGGGAAACTGATCTTGCACAGCAACTATACATTTATAAACAGCTAAAACAAACAACAAAAAAAGGATACGGATAAAGAAAGCTGTGTGGTTTATCCATTCATCTCCCATTGTATCCACGAAGCGTGACAATCGCCTACTTCTTGGCTGCAGTGTATTCTGGGAAATGTCATTGAAAATCTCTTTGAGGTTTATTATTTTACAGCTGTGGTCAGACGTTTGCATACAGTGACATGTCATCTTGGATATGAATGTCATTTTTGGGCTTTCAGTAATTTCTTTTAACTGTTCTTTTTCTGTGGCAGAATGTACAGCATACATCTTTAAATTATAAAGAAAGAATTTGGTGCACAAGTTTTAATTTTATTTGGGTTTTCTGAAATCAACACAGGGCCAAAATTATACATACAGGGTCAAAAATTGACATACGCTCACTTATATTATTAATTCAGAGGTGCTGAAACTTCCAAAATGTCTTATCTTGCCAAGGCCGAGCTCTCTTAACTTCCTGTTAGTGATCATGATTGACTACAGCTGATAGCTTCTCTGTGCCTTCATAAAAAGGGTTTGTTTACAGCACTCATTGGCTTGACCAACACACAATACAATGGGAAAGTCCAAGGAGCTCAGTGCAGATCTGAGAAAGAGGATCACAGATGTACACAACTCCAGAATGTCTCTTGGAGCCATTTCTAAACAGCTGCAAATTCCAAGATCAGTTCAAACAATTGTATTCAAGTTATTGTGAGCTGTAGTCACTTTGTCAAGCCACTTTGCTTCAAGAAAACTCAAACTGTCACCCTCAGCTGAAAGGAAATTGGTTTGAATGGTCAGGAACAACCTGGGAACCACCATGGCACAGCCCTGCCATGAACTGGAAGCTGATGGATCACTGTCTACAGTTCCTTTTTTTTATTTATTGCATTGCCTGTTTGCACCGTGGGTCAGAGAGGACTGAAATTTCATCTGTGCTGTATGTCGAGCATGTATAGCATATTTGACAATAAAGTTGACTTGACTTGAGATCACCATGGACTAAGAGGCTGTTTTACAAGAAATAACCCCCTGCTCCAAAATTGACACCTTCAAGCTTAACTAAAGTTTGAAGCTGACCACATGGGCAAAGAAAAAGCCTTCTGGAGGATAGCTGTATGGTCAGATGAGACAAAGATTGAGTTGTTTGGCCACAATGACCACCATGTACAGAGGGACTCTGTACCAGGTGGTAGTGGTGGTAGGATCATCATGCTCTGGGGCTGTTTTGCTGCCAGTTGAACTGGTTCATTGCACAAAGTGGATGGAATAATGAAGAAGGAGGACTACCTCAGAATTCTTCAGCATAAACCATCAGAAACTTGACCACGACTTGGGAGTTACAACAGGACAATGAACCCAAACACGCATCAGAGCTGGTTATGGAGGATAAAGCAGGCTTAAAACAAGTCCTGACTTCAACCCTATTGAAAATACATGGACCGTGCTTATAAGTCAAGTCCATGCCAAGGAAAACAAAAATAATAATAATGATTGAACTCTACCAATTCTACCATGAGGAGTCGTGGAATATCCAACCAGAATTCTGCCAGAAGCTTGTTCATGGTAAATAAAAATGTTTGGTCAAAGTGAATCTTGCAAAGAGACATTTTACCCAAATATTAGGTGTGCTGTACATATATTTTTGACCCTGTGTTGAGTTCAGAAAACTCAAAGAAAATTAAAACTTGAGCACCAAATTTTAGTTTTTTTTTTATTAAATTAAAGATGTATGCTGTACATTCTTCCACAGAAAAAGAATAGCTCAGAGAAATTATTGAAAGCCCAAATATTGCCATGACGTTCATCTCCAAGATGACATTCATGTCATTGTATGTAAACTTCTGACCACAACTGTATAATGCTTAATCAAGGAGAAAAGACAGTATTTCCTATAACTCTCACCTCAGCCATGGTGTCTGATGTTGATCCCAACTTGCAAAGTGAAGTGATTTGGTTCCTAAACAATCAAAAAAGTGTGTGTGTGTCTGTATTACACACACACACACACCACGTTTTTTTCATAAATTTGGGACTTTTTAATCTCAGAGAATATCTGAGTTTATTTTCTTGTAAGTTTCTGAATTGTATCTTGGAAATTATGAGGGATTTTTTTTCTTACTTAGAACATTACTCCCACAGCTCTGTACTACGTATTTATCCATCCATTATGCATAAACACTTATCCTGTGCAGGGTCACGGGCAAAGTGGAGCCTCTCCTAGCTGTCTATGGGCGAGAGGCGGAGTACACCCTGGACAAATCGCAAGGTCATCGCAGGGCTGACACATAGACAAACAACCATTCACACTCACATTCACACCTACGGTCAATTTAGAGTCACCAGTTAACCTAACCTGCATGTCTTTGGACTGTGGGGGAAACCGGAGCACCCGGAGGAAACCCACGTGGACACGGGGAGAACATGCAAACTCCACACAGAAAGGCCCCCATTGGCCACTGGGCTCGAACCCGGACCTTCTTGCTGTGAGGCAACAGTGCTAACCACTACACCACCATGCCGCCTTTTCATTCATACATTCCTACATTAACCCTAATACACCATAATAAGAAATCCCTGCTACAGTAGTAATCTCTTCAGATGGATGATGTCACAGATTTTTCTTTCTTTCTTGCCTCATGATTATCATATGTGTGCCCCTCAGAAGGAATAAAATGAACAGAATTGAGAGCTTTTATCAGCGCTTAAGAGCATGGGCAGAACTGCATGCACTGAAATGAGCCGAGGGGTCGTCACATCTAAGAAAAGCTAAAAGAGACAATTCTGCCCTCTGCCCTGATCCAGTGTGGCCTTTAAATTCTGTTCACAATTTTATATCCTGTTTTTAATATTCCCTTAACTTGACCTTTGTGATTTCTGAGTAAATGCTGCTGCAGTCAGATGAACTTGGAATTACCTGGAGTTTAAATTGCAACAATTATAATAATTACAAGGCATTAACTATGGAAGGTGGCCTTTCTTTCTACTAAGCATAGTTGAGTGCAAAAGTTTGCACACCCTTAAGACTAAACTAAATCCATCCATTATCCATTGTCTATACTGTAGCTCTTATCCATCAGAGTCGCAGAGGAAGCTGGAGCCAACCCCAGGTGAATTTTGGTGAGAGACTGGGTTCACCCTGGACGGGTCGTCAATCTATCGCAAGGCTAACACAGAGACAAACAACCACTCTCACTCACATTCATGGGCAATTTTTAGTAGCCAGTTGACCTAATCCACATATCTTTGGACTGGTGGAGGAAACCAGAGCACCCAGAGGAAACCAACACAGGCATGAGGAGAACATACAAACTCCATTCAGGAAGGCCTGGTGTGAATTGGGGACTGTAAATTTCCCTTAGGGGTGTGTGTGTGTGTGTGTGTGTGTGTGTGTGTGTGTGTGTGTGTGTGTGTGTCGCCCTGTGACAGACTGGCATCCCATCCAGGGTGTATTCCCGCTTCACATCAGTATTCCTGGGATAGACTTGGAATCTAGCATGACGCTGACCGGGATAAAGCAGTTAATATAAATGAATGAAACCGATATAAACAAACAATCAAATCAATCAATCACTAAAATGTTTGCATTAGTCTGACAGTAGAAAAAGAAAGAAGAGACACTGGTGAGGGAATTATAAACACATAAAATGTCATGCTTTAATAAATTAAATGCCATTTTTGGTAAACTACTGTACCATAAGAGCAATAGAACACTCCAGGATGGGCTGTAATAGAAAAATAATCAAATCAACCCTTTGATGCAAAACATGGGTCAAAAGTGACCCGGCTGAGTTATTATCTTCTATATCTTTGCAATAAATTAATTCCATCATTCAGTATTCAAGGTATTCCTCAATTAACTTGTTTTTGATCATCATACATCCTTATTTTATTTTTTCCTTTCTTACTTTTTGAATAAAAACCCTTTTTGTATCACTACCCTTCTAATGCACAACATGGGTCAAAAACGACCTGCATTCATTTTCCAGGTTATTTCATGTATGGCTGAGTGTTTCTATGATATACTTTTGAAATAAATTCATTTCGTCATTTACTTTTCCAAATATGCAGTAAATACTGTATCTTGTTTTTGTTTAGCACAAATCATCATTTTTATTTTTCCTTTCTTAAGTTATGAACAAGCACAGCTTTTGTAATTCTACATCAAGTTTACACACATGGGTCAGAAACGACCCGCATGCATTTACTACAGCGTTTGGTGGGAACTGTGAATTGTGCTTGTGTCAGACATTTCACAGCTCAGCACAGCGCCCTTTGCCCATCTAATACATGGAAGTAATGTTTTTCAATTGTTCTAACATTACCTTAGAAAAAAATGGATTATGTTTAGGTTACCTTGAGAGTAAGTAGATTACTTGTCAGAAAGTTACAAGTAATTACTATTAGCTACCGAGCTGTTGACATATTCTACTTTAGTTAGCTAATTTTATTGTAGTTGGCTTAGCTAACTACATAGTTAATAAATAAATAACTGGCCCCATTCACTGCTAAAGTAATTACTTGAAACAAATTATTATTATAGTATTAAGACATTTAATTTTAAGTCACACTTGGATGACCCATGTGTAGTAATATAAAAAGTATTTTTGTTCATAAAGTAGGAAAGAAAAAATTAAATTAATGATTTGTGGTAATTAAAAACAAGATATTTAAAGAATACTTGGAATATTCAATCATAAAATAAATTGATTTCAAAAGATAGAGCAAAGAAAAGCTCAGTCAGCATGAAATAACCTGGAAAATGAATGCGGGTCATTTTTTACCCATGTTGTGCATTAGAAGGGGTGTGCATATGTTTTGCATCAAAGGGTTAAGGGTGGTAACAGTAACTAAGTTTCATCACTCAATGCTGTGGTTGATTTTTTTTTTCCCCCTATAACAGCACACATGAATGTGTTATGTTCCTTTCTTATCAACACAAGATACCGTTTTCTGTGTGTCATCTTGGTGGAAATAAAGTAGTAAAGTTAAAAAAAAAAGCATTTGGGACATTCAGGGAAAAAAAACAAACACACATTGTGTGTGTGTGTGTGTGTGTGTGTGTGTGTGTGTGTGTGTGTTGTAGCATAGGGTGTGTGCATGGTTGCTATGTTTATCAAAGGCGTCCAGCAGATGGTCTGTGTCTTCTCATACCTGGTCTAAGTCCAAATCTCCCTGCTGCTTTCACACCCACTCTTGTCCAAACCCGATACATCTCTCTGTCTCTCTCTCTCTCTCACACACACACACACACATACCATAATAATAAATACTTCCAACATCTTGGGAATTTTAGAGAATTATTAGAGAACTCCTCATCTATGTTTGTACTTCACTGAGTGTGATTTAATAATAATAATAATAATAATAATAATAATAATTTAAAGTAGTAGCGCGCATGCACACACACACACAAAACCAGAAAAGGAAAAAGCTAATAGTAGCGACTATAAGCACTGCAGAAGGGTGGAGCAAACCAGTGGAGCTGAATGAGGATTGCGGCAGGCAGCGGGCCTCTCCTCCAGCAAATGGTTTCTGAGACACAGTGACACACTGGATAGATCACACAAACACACACGCATGTACACCACACATGTGGAGACACAAAATCTGCCATGGTTTCAGACAGAAAATGGATTCCCTTCAACAAGAGGCCAGTGGCGTCCAAATCCAAATCAGGAAATTTGCATGATGCAAACATTTCTGTCATCCTTCAAAATAATCTGTATAGAAACATAAAGCATACCTACAGTATCTGTGTAATATATAAGAGGAACATGGGTGCAGCTTTACACATATTACAATAAATAAGCATAAATATGCATCTGTCTATATTTGACTTCCAGCGATTTATTAGCCAAACCTGTCCAAATTTGATGTTACCATGACAACAATAACTGTATTCATCACTGAAATGAATAACCAGTTGTTGTTTTCACTGACATTAACATGGATGCTTGGTGTTGTAAGTATTTTAAACTACTGAAAGTGAACTGTTTAATAATAATAATAATAATGATAATAATAATTTGAGAGAAAATGAAGGAACAACTGCTGTAACATAAATGACAAATTAAACAGATAGAAAGTGTTTCATTGTTTAATTAGTAAAAAATCAAAATCATTGGCAAAGGAATAAAGGAGGCATCAAAGGGGGAAGCCATGATCCAAAAGGTTAGAGAGAGAAGCAGGTTTGGGACCCAAAAGTCACTAGTTCATTTCCCTGTACCAGCAAGAATGGCTGAATTGCCCTTGAGCGAGGCACCTAACCCCCAACTGCTTGCTGTATGTTGCTCTGGATAAGAGTGTCTGCTAAATGCCTGTAATGCAATGAATTAAGAAGAGTAATACCCTTCAGGACATGCTATCATAGGAACATAATCAATATCAGGTTGCTACCAGTAACTCAATTCAAACAATAAGTTTCATCACACCACTTCATTGTTGGTCACCTTCCTATAACAGCATACCATGGAGTGTTTTATTTCTTCCATCATACACAGCAAGAGAAAGCTGTTAATAATAGCGTTTGAAGCTGTGTGTTTGCATGTGCCGTTGTACATTCCATCCCAACCTCAGGAAAAATTTTGAAATCCTAATCTGTGACAATACAAGTTGGATGGTTGAGTTGTTAGGTGGGGTTTACATTAGACCGTATCAGCGGATCATCAGATTAACGTTTTTAAAAACGATTAGCGTGCACACAGCAACGCCAATACACGATTCGCGTGCACACAGCAACGCCAATACACGGATACGCTAATCACATGACTAATTCGGCACGTAAGTTGAAATGTGTCAGTGCGGCTCATCGCTTCCTCCTCAGCGGCTGCGCTCCAAATCACTCTGCCCTGAACAGCGAGTGCCCTCTGGAGGGTGCGCACTCCGGCCCTGCGCAGCTCACAGAGCGCGTGAGTGAAGTGCACGAGCAGTGATTCGGGACTGAGCCGCTGTGCGCAAGTCACTTACCACTTGCAAGTGGAAGGATGGCAAGCCTAAAGACAATCATAACTACACAATGGGCAGTATTTGCATCAGTATTTGCAGTATTTTCATACTTTTATACTCTTTAATGAAAGGTGATACAAGGCGGAAGTCCGTGCCGTTTTTCAGCAGTCGCGTCACATGACCAACGCCAGCGAATCAGGAAGGTGGATGTCACAGTGATGTTGTCCAATAACGACGCCAGCTAGAGCTCAGCACAGCGTATCTGCGTATTCTCAATGTTTACACAGCACTGGACCAGACACGATCTGGATTGAATATGTGGACCCTGGCGGATTCCCGTTTCCCGGCGTTTCCAGGCGTTTTAATGTAAACGGACAGTGCATCCGCGAAGAAAACGAGACAGATATGGTCTAATGTAAACTTGGCCTTAGAGTGTGTTGGTGTTTCAGTGGTGTGTGTTAAGTCATTGCTCTGCCATCAGGGTCTCACTGGGTTAGGATGGAGGAAAACAGTCACTCAGTCTCTCTCACTGTCTTTATTGATCCCAGCCATCAATGCTGCATGACGGATGATTGGGATACATCGTCTAGAGGACACCCTCAAGGCATACAGCAATTGATTATCCCAGAAATGCCTTCAGAGTGTATGTGTGTAATTGTGTTTGATTATAAATATCATCCCAGGCTCCAGGAAATTACATAATTGTTTTCAGATGTCACATGATCTTCACGTGTGTGCCTTGTACATAAATTTAACTATCACCCAAGTGAAATAGATTGGAAATTAAATAAATGCTTAAATGTCTTTACACAATAGATATCCTTTGATGACACACACCATAGTAACATAAGTAATCATGGAATAACTATATGGATAATTAGCAAATTACCTCCATAATGCTGCCAAGGTCTAGGCTACTGACCGCTACATGCACCTAACCTAGCTAGCTATTTTCATGTTCTTCATCAAAACATGAACTGCATATATTTTGTGTTAATGGAAACACTTTAGCAATTGTAGATTGTATTGGTATAAAATATACTAGGCTATGTTAGAAAAGCCTAGAAAGGTTAGAAATCTCTGAAGCTATCTAATGCTTATTTTCTCCGTACTTGTGTATGTTGATCAATGCCAAGCAGCCGTAAATTACCAAGCTTGTTCACTGCACATTTACAACAAGTGACGCTAGCGAAACTTCAAAAACCACAAAGCTCACAGAGAGCTAAAATTGGTGCAGGAGCACTTCCTAAGCTTGGTCTGCTCTGAATCTTCTGGTGATGCAGCTCAGACATTACAGCACAGCAGCTTCCATTAACTCTTCCTCCTTTTATAGGGTGCCATTACTTTGGTCCTAACTGAACAGCTAATCATATCTTAATTTTGATTTTTTTTGGATTGCTTCTTTCAAGTTATTCGGGATGACATGATCAACTAATAAGGTTGACAAACGATTTCATTAAATAAGAGTGTAATTGTATGGAAATGTGAAGGTAGATTACGCATCTGCCTCGACTAGAGCGAATTACATTATTTGAAGCTGTTACATTGAGCTTCATGCTAGTGTGTCTTTTTTATGTAAATATACTCAAACTCAGGAGCTAGTTAGCCACCAAATTTCTGGTGTAAATGATCCTGATTACATTTTATAAATAAATCCATATGTATCCAGTGTGATAAATGAGGCCCAGTGAAGGTACCCAGACTGGTCGCAGTGAAACTGTACTACAGAGTCATTCAGTCAGTCAGACAGAAAACAAAAAAAAAACATGACCTATTCTTAGCTGAACTGCTCAGCATTTCCTGACTTCATCACTTTGATTATTTATGAGCTGATTATTTGTCTCCCATGCCGAGTGTATTACCACCGCTGCTTGCTCCCTGTTTGACATCACGCCTTTGATGATGACAAGCATTTGTAGCATACCCCCATCAAAGATTCAAGTGGGAGTCATAAATCCATACAGAGAGCACTTTCTGGCAACTGTCCATTTTGTCCTGTGAGGGCTGAAAGTGCAATTGATCAAAATGTTGCCTTCGCTTCGAGGGCTCTCGTTCTGTAATGGCCTCCCTCCTAAAGCTGCCTGGATTTATGGCAGCCATAACTGCACTAGTTCTCCTATGCTCCAATGCCTCTGGCATCTTCCGCATGTTCGTCTGTGCGTGCGCGTGTGTGTGTGTGTGAGAGAAAGAGAGAGAGAGAGAGAGAGAGAGAGAGAGAGAGAGAGAGAGCAAGAAAACCACACTAGAACACATTACCATTATGCTTCAATAACAATCTCAGTCCCCAGTGTCCATTTAGTCATATAACGATGTTTTCATTAAGATTTCATAATTCAGCACGTCGGATGTCCGGCACGTGGCCCAGCCGCTCATCTCCGTCCATTTTACCATTATAGTGCAGATTAAAAGCCCTTTGTCCCCTCCTAGTAAGGGTTTTCATTAGAAAATCTCTAGAGATAGGTTTGTTTTGAGCTGAAAGGGAGCCTCAGGGAAAACGGCTTGTCCATGTTCACTTCTCACACTGCTTTCATTTTGTGCTTTCAGAGAATGTCATTTCACTCATATGGCATGCGTTACTCCTCTCTATTATTATATCCTACATTCCATTACTGCTGAATGTCTCTCTCTCTCTCTCTCTCTCTCTCTCTCTCACACACACACACACACACACACACACAGGTGCTGGCAAGTCTGTGGGTTTTCTGCAAAATTGCACAAATTTTGAGAACTGTGAATGTTTATCCTGCAGTCCACTGGTTCTCCAACTTTTTGTAGCCAGGGACCCCTTAAACTATAAAATAAATTCCACAATTTTTTTTTTTTTGAGCCATATGACTTTCTATTCCTGAAATTTCCACTGATAGAACACATTAGGTCTGAGTTGACTGGTGCTTGGACCCTAAATATGATATAATAACCCATTATAATGTGATTTCCATCCACCTGTATTAAAAAAAAGGACTCCTGGACCCCACTGTTCTAGAAAATATATAAAATAATAACAAATAGCTTCATGACTCCTATTTTCCATAATATTATAATTGTCTATTTTCTTATTTTATGCTTTGTGCTTACATTTTCATATTTTAATTTTTATATGCTGAATCTTTGTATTGATTTTCACTTAATGTTTTATTGTACTTGTATATGTTTTATTGTATGCATGTATTATTATTATTACAATTTTTTTAATCTGGGTGTTTTAGTATATTTTTATGTTGAATCTTCTTGACACATTTATACAGTCGTGGTCAGAAGTTTACATACAGTGACATGAATGTCATGGCAATATTTGGGCTTTCAGTAATTTCTTTGAACTGTTCTTTTTCTGTGGCAGAATGTACAGCATACATCTTTAATTAAAAAAACCCCACTAGAATTTGGTGCACAAGTTTTAATTTTATTTGGGTTTTCTGAAATCAACATAGGGTCAAAATTATACATACAGGGTCAAAAACATACCTACAGCACACCTAATATTTGGGTAAAATGTCTCTTTGCAAGATTCACCTTGACCAAACATTTTTATTTACCATGAACAAGCTTCTGGCAGAATTCTGGTTGGATATTTCACAACTCTTCATGGTAGAATTGGTAGAGTTCAATTGAATGGCTTTTTTTCCGCATGCATTCGACTTATAAGCACAGTCCATATATTTTCAATAGGGTTGAAGTCAGGACTTGTTTTAAGCTTAACATTAGCCTGCTTCATCCTCCACAACCAGCTCTGATGCGTGTTTGGGTTCATTGTTCTGTTGTAACTCCCAAGTTGTGGTCAAGTTTCTGATTGTTTATGCTGAAGAATTCTGAGGTAGTCCTCCTTCTTCATTATTCCATCCACTTTGTGCAATGAACCAGTTCCACTGGCAGCAAAACAGCCCCAGAGCATGATGATCCTACCACCACCACCAGCTGGTACAGTGTCCCTCTGTACATGGTGGTCAGTGTGGCCAAACAATTCAATCTTTGTCTCATCTGACCATACAGCTATCCTCCAGAAGGCTTTTTCTTTGTCCATGTGGTCAGCTTCAAATTTTAAAGTTGAATGTCAATTTTGGAGTAAGGGGTTATTTCTTGTATAGCAACCTCTTAGTCCATGGTGATGTAAAACTCACTGAACTGCAGACAGTGATCCATCAGCTTTCAGTTCATGGCAGAGCTGTGCCATGGTGGTTCCCAGGTTGTTCCTGACCATCCAAACCAATTTCCTTTCAGCTGAGGGTGACAGTTTGGGTTTTCTTGAAGGAAAGTGGCTTGGCAAAGTCACTACACCTCACAATAACTTGCATACAATTATTTGAACTGATCTTGGAATTTGCAGTTGTTTAGAAATGGCTCCAAGAGACATTCTGGAGTTGTGTACATCTGCGATCCTCTTTCTCAGATCTGCACTGAGCTCCTTGGACTTTCCCATTGTATTGTGTGTTGGTCAAGCCAATAAGTGCTATAAACAAACCCTTTTTATGAAGGCACAGAGAAGCTACTAGCTGTAGTTAATCATGATCACTAACAGGAAGTTAAGAGACTTCGGCCTTGGCAAGATAAGAGACGTTTTGGAAGTTTCAGCACCTCTGAATTAATAATATAAGTGAGCGTATGTATAATTTTGACCCTGTGTTGATTTCAGAAAACCAAAAGAAAATTCAAACTTGTGCACCAAATTCTTTTTTTTTTTAATTTAAAGATGTATGCTGTACAATCATTCTGCCACAGAAAAAGAACAGTTCAAAGAAATTACTGAAAGTCCAAATATTGCCATGACATTCATATCCAATATGACATTCATGTCACTGTATGTAAACTTCTGATTACAACTGTAGTTGCTTGCATAAATGTCCCCCCTTGAATTTTTCCACCTTTTATATTATTACAACCTGGAACAGAAATTGACTTAATTGGGATGTTATGTCATAAATATACACAACATATCCCATAATATTGAAGTTGGGGAAGTCCATCCAACAAAAGTCAGTGACTGGATAAAGAGTGGATTAGTTGAAGAAGCCACCCACCAAAAGTATGATGCATCATTCTATCATAAAATTATAAAAAATAGCAATTATTGGCAATTGCTGTGGTGTAAGAGGAATAAAACACTTCAGGATATGCTGCTATAGAAAAATAATCAACTTTAAGTTGGTAACAGAAACTCTGCTTCATTACAATTTTACATTGTTGATTTTTTTTTCCTTTTTATAACAGCATGACCCAGCCTGTTTAATTCTTTACTTGTATTAGGCTACTTTGTAAATAGTAGAATACATGTGACCATAGGGGCAGCACGGTGGTGTAGTGGTTAGCGCTGTCGCCTCACAGCAAGAAGGTCCTGGGTTCGAGCCCCGTGGCCGGCGAGGGCCCCTCTGTGCGGAGTTTGCATGTTCTCCCCGTGTCCGCGTGGGTTTCCTCCGGGTGCTCCGGTTTCCCCCACAGTCCAAAGACATGCAGGTTAGGTTAACTGGTGACTCTAAATTGACCGTAGGTGTCTGTGTCTATGTGTCAGCCCTGTGATGACCTGGCGACTTGTCCAGGGTGTACCCCGCCTTTCGCCCGTAGTCAGCTGGGATAGGCTCCAGCTTGCCTGCGACCCTGTAGAAGGATAAAGCGGCTAGAGATAATGAGATGGGATGAGACATGTGACCATCACAGTCATGATATCTGACTGCAAAAGCATTGTTTATATTGGACTGGGCAGATTTTGTCACCCTACAACCCTACGTGCACGCACGCACACACACACACACTGTTTCTTGTTTTGTGATCTGTAATATCACATTAGACCCTTCAGCATGGGTGGTCACTCATTAAGTATTAAGTGGCACTGGATTAATGGCAGAAGGAAGCAGCTGGTGGTAAAGTGTGCTGGTGTCTTTAGTAAAAACAACACTCGCTTTAATTAATAATTGATCATTGCTCCATCCAGAGAGACTCCCGGTGACATTTGATCTGTATTAATAGGTCAGTGAGTCTCTACCGATGTCCCGCTTTGCTCAGAAACTCCCTGCTCAAGGCTGAGATCAAGTTTAGTGGCTGTAGTGTAAGCTTTTTTTATTATTATTATTACCCAGATATGGATTTTGATTTCAATTTCATTCTTTACTTATTTATGGACAATTACTACAGAACTACAACCATACATATACATCTTAAACCAGGCCTACTGGGAATCTGTGCTTTTTGTAAATGTACAGTAGCTGATCCGCTGTAATAATCATCATTTCAAATGCAAAACACAGCAATGATCACTTGGTGTGCAGTATTTATGATTCAAGTCTTTATCTAAGAATGATTCTCAGTCCATTTTGGGGAGAATGATGAACCATTTTCAGCTTTTGACAAATTTGTACTGAAAATGCACAACGTTACCAAATAAGCGATGAAGTATAATGGAAACATGCCTTGTGATGTTAATGCTGAAGATTCTGGGGTTTTTATTTTTGGAAGCTGTGTGACTCAGTTTGGCCTAATCCCATAATCTCTGCTGGCTCAGTATTGTAGTGTAGGCTAACCCAAAATTAATGGACTTGAGGAGAGGAGTGGGATTTGCACATGGATCAGGGGAGGAAGGTCTGTGTGACACGTGAATCGCATCTCTCCCTCAGCCAGCAGACTTTGTGTTTCTCTGTCAAAATTTCACTTCGGAATAGATTTGCAGTGAAAAAAAGTGCAAATGTTTTGCTTCAGTTTTCTCAGTACAGAGAAATTGTAATTATTGCCTTTGTTAATTACACATATGCCGCAGGAGCTGTATTGAGAGATGTCAATCATGCGACGCAGATTGTTCACTCGCTATGGACATAAAATATAACATTTTGGTGTATAAACTCACTTGTGTTTTTTGGTGTTCACTGATGATTTCTGGTGATGGAGTCTCTGGTTTGGAATATTTTATTATGGAATATGTTTAATAAAACGGCTGTTTTCAGAATGCACTGGGCAGAGTGAAGTATATTTGCTCAGAGGTTCAAAAAAGTCTGAGCAATGCCACTGCACAAATTTGACCCAGTTTTGAAGCCAGATAGGATGGGAACTGATGTATCCTTATATTGGGGTAAAAGTTGTTTTCATACAACTAACATTATCCTATCCAGATTCACTGGATATAAGCAATTGTGTGCTCTGATTGGCTACTCTATTACTAGGATATCAGCTCATGTACCGTGAGTAGAGAAAAACAAAATGGCGGAATGTGTTGCTGAACCAACTGAGAACGTAATAAAAACTCTATTTGAAAACAAAACCCCAAAAATATATCAAGTATTTAAAAGAAACAGAAATAGCTAAAAGAATATACTCCCTCTCCCTCCCGATATCTCCTGTTCCACACTCCAGTCCAGCCAGTGACAGTAATGCACCTTTAAGTTGGTTTGCCAACCACCAAACCTATTTGATGGTAAGATCGTATCTTTTTTATTTTCAAGAATTATTATTATAGCATTTTTCACAAATTGCACCTGTCATTTTGCTGGTTTGTTTACATTCTAAGCAGAAATGATTTTGTCAGACATTTTGGATGAAGTTTTTTTATTTATTGACTTTGCAAAAAATAAAAATGCTCAGTTTCTCAAAATCCAGTGAATGTGGATAGAATAAAACAGTTATTCACCTCAGTTTCATTGTACATGACTTATAGCTGACTCAGTGCTATGCATCTTGTCGGCTATCAGCTCGCGTATGACTCAATTTCTTGGAATAACAATTATTTGGTGCTCTGGCAACACAATATCGACCTCCTCTTTATGTGTTTCCTGTCTGCCATAGTGAAATGCGATATGTGCTAGAAAGTTTGCAACAACATAACGTCGCAGCGGTGTTGTATATGTTTTGGCCACGAGTTATGAACAGACAATTTTTTAGAAACCCACGAAACTTCTTTGCCTCATAAGAATGTTAGTTTTTATTACTGTCATCTCAAACTTTGCAGTTGCATTTTTCAACAGTATGTTTATTGAAATACGTAAAAAAAAAAGCTTTATATGCAGTTTAAGGCACTCTGTATAGAGGGTTCCCGCATGACGTCACCGCGCCGTGAGATTTCGGTAGTCGCCATATTGGAAGACCAAGTACACATCTATGCAAGTACATACATACATAAAACAAACTACACCTGAAATGTAGCCAGGGCCGGTTCTGCCCTAATCTGGACCCGGGTGCAACATCGCACAACCCCCCCCCCCAAAAAAAAAAAACACACCAGTCTAAATCAGGACAACCAGTGTTCGAACTACGGGGGTACTCGGGGGATCCGAGATCCCCTGAAACAGACATGAGATCCCTTGAAAACGTGATTTGGGAAATGTTGGGGGGGTCTCTAAAATATTGGCAAAATGATGTTTATTGACATAGCAATCGTGTGTAACAGGAAGCATTTGCATATCCGAAGTGTTGTGTTTACATCAAAGATAAAATAAACCGATATGACAACGACTGCTGCTGCCGCCAGGTTGGTTGTTGAGTAGCCTGACTTTTTTTTCTTGCGTGTGGTATCATTGTTGACGCGAGGTTGTTTTTTGAACATGCCAATGCGGACATGATTTCCCCTGATGAGTTATGACTTCAGACGCGATGCGTGTGTGGAGGTGTGGAGTCCGCGTGATATGTGCGTAAGATAGGCTTCTCATGTGTTTGGAGATCCGCGCTCCGAGACAAGCGCAAGCACCCCCCCAGGGAAAAAAAGGGACCCCCCGAAAATATCGGCATAGTTCGAACACTGAGGACAACCATCACATAACTATAAACATTTTATATCAACTATTTTAACTAAATGGGCTATAATAAATAAGCCTGCAGGCAGCCACGGCGGGCTGCCTCAGAAAAGTAACCATTTGTCCTACCTTAACTCGTTTTGCATTTTCTGCCTCCTTTTTTGTATTTTCGACCCTACGTTTATTTTCTTTCCTTTTCTGAAAACCCGATTTGTGTCCAGACATTTTGTTCTGCTACCAACGAACTAACTCGTCAGGTCTCGTCTCTCGAGTCCGCGATGAAGGGCAACAATTGATACATTTTTACAAACAACCAATAAACAGCCAATAGGGAGGTTGCAACGTTCAGGCTCTCCTTTGCTCAGAGACACTCAGTAATACACTTATTCTCTGTCTCCTGGCAGAAAGCTCCTTGGTTTGCTTGTGTCTCAATCACAGCTGGTATTCTGTAGAAAGACTCCTTTTCACCTTTCCCATCAGCTTTGTTGGAACACCCTAACACAGCACAAAAGTTTACCATTGTAGGTTTATGATGAATCAAATGCCTCGTTGGTTTAAATTCCGCGCGCTACCGTTATTTCCCCCTAATCACGAGTTTGTTGGTCTTCCAATATGGCGCAGGGTTTGTTTACTTCCGGTTTCCGGTGACGTCAGTGGGAAGGGTCTATACTACCCCAGATCAGGTAGACAGAGATTAAAGTAAAAAAAGTTGGACGATTCTTTTAAATAAAGAATATACTAAGAACTAGTTTGTTTTGCTTGGCATTGATTATCTGTAGCTCCTATTTGTAAGGGGGAAGTATGAAAAATAGCCAAGTTTTGCATAGTATAGTGCTGCTATATGTATGTTGTCCTTTTATACAACTAGCTAAACTCTTCTTTGCAAATGATGACTTAAGTCGTAGTGAGCGTTTACTGTGACTCTTTTACACCATCTTACAGGGACAGAGTGAAAACTGTAACAAGACAGAATACAAAAATCACCATTTTACTCTGCAACATGTGCTTTTCCTCAATGTAAATGGATATAAATGAAATGTTTAACACAAACACATCAAATACTTTTTCATGTAAATAATGTTTGTTTGTTTTTTAACATTAACTTATGCACCCAACTATGAAATTATTTACTTACGACATTGCCTCTGTGGCATTTACAGTGTGGATTACATGTGATTAAAACAGAAACAAAGGTGTGCAGATTCAGGTGGCTCCCTCAAACTACTAACAGGAAGTGAACTGTGAACCTGTAACTTCTTAAGCAAGATAAACACATTCAAAATAAAAGTATTTCAAAATAAAAAGCACATTCAAATTCAAATGTATGCCTTGAAGGCAACACACTCCCTGCCTGGCCTGTGTGAGGTCACTAACCAACCTTCCCATGAACTAAGTGGGTGTCTGAACATCAGTCTTTAGCAAGAAGTAAGACAACTTCTGAGACTGGTCTGAAGAAAGTCTTTGAATGTCCTTGATCTGTGGTCTTTAATGGCACCTTTCTCACTCTTCCGTCTGTTAGAGAGATTGTGGGACCTCACAATGTGAATTAGGAGTGCTATAGCTCGAACAAGAGTGTTGAAACTGAAGAACTTTTGAAAGCATTCTGTGCTAAGGCCTTTCTCTTGAAGCTTTGTAGCATAGCTCCTCACTGGTGGATGGATATCCACAGCCAGCTCTGGTTTGGCTAAATCAAAAGACTGAACTGGTTCTGGTTTGTTGGGAGAGTTGAGCAGGAAGTCCGGGCCTGTAAACCATGTTGTCTGTGCCAGGAGTGAGGCAGGAACAGACCTCAATGCCTGGTCAGCAGGATTATCCTCCATGCGCACAAAGTGCCAGGCCTTGTGGTTTGGCGAATACACTGAACTCTATTATGGATGTAAACGTAGAAGCATCTGGACTTATTATAGATGTCGCCCAAAACCACTTTGCTGTCAGTGTAGAACTTTGTGGAATCTAGCTTCAAATCCAATTTGTCATGAATTAGGTCTGCCATTTCCACAGCTAGGACTGCTGTACAAAGTTCGAGCCTTGCAGTAGTTGGTTCAGACTGAGGTGCAAGTTTTGACTTCCCCATGATGAATCCAGTGTGAGCTTCTCCATCTTCTTGTACAGCCTTCAGGTACGCCACAGCACCGTTGGCTTTGGTAGATGCATCAGAAAACACACATAGCTCTACATGCACTACCTTGGCTAGAGAAGCTGCTGTGTATGTTCATGGTACATGAAGATTACTCAGGTCCTGAAGTGAGTCTCACCAGGCCTCTCACTTACCGAGCTTATCTCCAGGTAGTGGCACGTCCTAGTCAGATAGCTCAGCTGTGAGTTCCCGGAGGAGGGCTCTTCCTTGGATTGTGACTGGAGCCAGAAAACCCAAGGGGTCAAAAACACTGTTCACTGTAGAGAGGACACCACAATAAGTAAATGGTTTGATATAATTTGCCACAGAGAAGGTGAATGTGTCGCTTGTTATCTCCCACAGGAGACCCAGGCTGCATTGAGTGGATGCAGCCTCTCCACATCCTTCATGACTGCCGCACAGTCTTCAAGTGGGAAAGCTTCCAAGACTACTTGGCTATTGGAAGCAAACTTGTGAAGCCTGAGGATTGATTCAGCAAATGAAGTCTGTGTTCTGCATAACAAATCGATGGTGTCAACATCAGTTGGCAAAGAACAAAGGCCATCATCACATAGAAGTGGCGCTTCACAAAGTTGACTGTGTCAGTTCCATATTCCTGTACACCCTCTCTGATAGCTCTTCTGAGTCCATAGATAGCTACAGCAGGGTACAGGCTGTTGCCAAAAACATGAACCTTCATCCTGTAGTCTATGACTTCATTTGTCACATCATTGTCCTTGTACCACAAGAATCTTAGGTACTGTAGTTTCTGTGGTCCTGTTGCACCAAGAAGCAGTGAAACATCTGCTGTATATCCACCAGGATAGCAACCTTTTCCTTCCGGAACCACATCAGAGCTCCAAGAAGTGTGTTGCTGAGATCCTGGCCTGTGAGGAGCACATCACTGAGAGAAACCCCTAAGTATTTGGCACTTGAGTCAAACACCACCTTGATTTGGCCTGATTTTTGTTGGTGGAACACGCCAAAGGTTGGCAAGTACCAGCATTCTTCATTTTCTCCTAGTGATGGTGCTACCACCACATGATCGTTCTCCAGTATTTTTCCTATGAAGGCCACATATTGCTGTTGCATATCTGGTCTCTTATTTAGGCGGTCTCTTATTTAGTCAAAGTGTTTGACTGCTTGTCAAAGCGTTTGACTGCTTGTTCTCGGTTGTTAGGCAAGCATTGTCTTGCTTGCCTAAATGGGAGTTGGGCAACCCAACTATTAGACTCATTTCTGTAGACTTCTTTGTCCATCAGTTTCAAAAAGATGTCATCTCTGATCGAAGATGCCAGCTTGTTGTCATATTCAGTGTGACTGAAAACACTTTGTACCAACATTTTTTCTGCAGCCTTACTAATCTCTGAGAGCTTGTATCTTGCCCCCTGCCACAATGAATCTTTTCTTTGATGTGCAAGAAGCTCATGCAGGGTTGGAGAAGTGAGGGCTGGCCATTGTCAAGCACAGTTGTTTTGAAGGTGTTGACTGTTGGCTTGTGTGTGCTCCCCAAACAAACTTCTCCAATTAGCACCCATCCTAGGTCCAGGTGCTGCGCAAAGGGGGCATTGTGAGGCCCGTTGACTTGGTCCCTAACTTTGTGCACTCTTATTATATCTCTGCCAAGCAACAGGAGCATCTCAGTAGTAGGGTCAACCTCTGAAATGTGCTCAGCTACCTTGACAAAATGAGAATGATGTTGAGCTACATTTGGAATTGGGATTTTGGACCGATTGTTGAGTATATCATTGCACTCAATGAGTGGTGGGAGAGGGATTGTGGCCCTTCCATTGAGTGACTCAACCACAAAGTCTTCAGCTCTGTGCCCAGATGTTTCTACTATGCCAGAACACATCTTCAGATAGTAAGAGTATGGTTTTCACTGATGTTAAATAGCTCAAACAAACTGGACCTTGCTAGTGACTGGTTGCTTTGGTCATCCAGGATGATGTAGACCTTGATAGCTTTGTCTGGTTGACCTCTGGGATATACTTTCGCAAGGCAAATCTTGGAGCATGACCGGCCAACTTGTCCTGTGCCACACACCTCAGTGCAGTTTGAGTTAACAACTGCTTTGATGGTGTTGCTCTCTTCTCCATCCCCATTATTGTGTGGTGAAGTTCAGGAAGCCTTAACTTGAGGTGCAGAGCCAGGATGCATGGCAGAGTCATGATAGGTGCTATCGCACACCATACACTTAACTGCATTTTGACAGTCCTTAACAAGGTGAGTAGTTGAGCCACTATTTGATTATTTTAGGTGCTGCATAACATTCCTGGAGACATTCCCAGGCCTTTTTGAGTGCTGTGACTGGGTTTGTTATGTGCACTGACCATATACATTTGACATGGTTGCTGGATTCTCTACCGAGCCATTTTTTCATTAAGTCCAACTCCTCAGTAGCTGTGAGGCCTAGTCATTGAGTGACATTGTATGATGACTGCCAAGCATGATAGTGTTCAGGCTTATCATCAAACTGATATAAACTTGAACTCACCAGGTTGCGCTGAGCCAAGTACTGTGCCAAGTGTTCAGTTTTGGGTGCACTGTGGGAAGCTGTCGGCATACATTGGGGGTAGAAGGGCTGTGCAGACTTGTTCAAGTTGGAGTGACATTTTTGAATCTCTTTGCTGGTTGGATTTTCCATGCGAAGCATGATTTTCCACTTTGATTGCTGGTGGGATGTATACGTAGTCAAAGTTGTCCTTGGTTAATGCAGGGCGGCTAGTGTTATTAGCATGTGATGGTTCATTCAGAAAAACAGGGATTGACATCCTGGATTGAAAGGATTGCGAGGGCTAAATAAGGTCTCGTTTGCTGACTGCTGACTTAGCAGGTGAGCTTTAATGGCCACTTGAGCTGGGGAGTCAGTAAAAGGATGGATTTTATATGAGTGTGGGTCAAAGTGAGAAGTAATGTAATCACTTGTCTGCTCCATTTTATCTTCATCTGATGGGCCTGCTTCATCTAATAGTGAACCGGTTTCCATAGCATCTACTGCTTCCCAAACAGCTGCTTCAGCTTCTGCTGCCACTCCCTTTTGGCGTATAGCGAGTGCTTCTAGCTCAGCATCCCTCTTTGCTTTTTCCAGCTGATATGTAGCTTCTCTATCAGCCTTTAACCCTCTGGGGTCTGAGGGTATTTTCTGGCACTCTAATGATTTTGGCATGCTCTGATCTTGTTGCCATTTTCAACAAATCTAAGCAGCATTTTCAAAGTCATATGACTTTTTTGTATTCAGCACAAGTTCAGCTACAATAATATCTATGTAGTATGTATGTCATGATTGTACTTTTAAAAAATAACAGATAAATGAAGATGTTGTAAAAAGCAGTTTTAGAACTGTGTTGGAATGTGTGAAAAAAACAAAAAAAAACATTACCTTACCCATTGTGATGAACCATTTTGGTCACTTGAGGTGATTCTGTTCAGTCGTAGGAATGCAGCAAGCACAAAAACTTAAATCTGCTCCACTGATTTGGACAATTAACTGGCCATCAAAAAAATGTCCTGTTGTTTTCGGATAACGGTTTGGCAGTGGGAGGGGCATTCAATGAGAAGGGTAAAAATTTCCATTCCATTCCATGAGAAGAGTGGAAAACCCCCCCCCCCCCCCCCCCCCACACACACACACACACACACTGCCAACTCTTAATCCCATCAGATTAACTCTTAATCCCATCAGGTCAAGTTACAATAGGTAAGGCAATGTTTTTTCACACGTTCCAACACAATTCGAAAACTGCTTTTTACAACAGCTTCATTTATCTGGTATTTGACTTTATTTTGGTATTTGACTCTTCAGTGTGTCTTGAAATTAACTCTTGTACTATTTTATTCAGTTCAGAGCCACAACCAACTCTGTTACACAATTACTCTAATTTTGCTCCAACTCCAAATTTTACTCTCTAAACTCAAAACAGAGCAAAATTAAGTATTTTTGAAGAAAATACTTTTAACTCTGGAAAATTTCTCAGTCATTTTTCCTGTGTATGCACTACAGCACACACATATCAACTGACATGCTCATCAGAAGTAGAATAAATATTCACACTTACTCGAGTTGATCTTTGGCTGGATCAAGTCAAAGTTAATTTTAAAAAAAGGCACCGTTCATCATCAGTGTCACAGTTCTCAAGATTGAATTGAATTGCTGTCCTGAATCATGAAATGAATCATGAATTAAATCATTGTCCTGAGTCATCCGAAGTGCATAAAATCCATATGCCATCTCACAACAAGTTTTACCTCCAAATAGCCTAAACTATGTCTGACAGATTTTATCCTGTTTATGGTGGGTGTTACCACCACAAAAGAGGAACCAATTGAAACCGAAAGAGTGTAAGTGACTATCATGCCATTACCATATGAACAGTCTTTTATGAATGCGTAAGTGGATACTCAGCACTCTGACTCCAGTGTGACTGAGTAAGGTGACAAGTTATATTTCATCTAATTTAGGTAACTTAAAAACTATAATATTATTTGGCAGTGGGCACATAGGAAAGTGTAAAGTATAAGGTTTCTGTCAATATGTATAGCATACTTGTATAATGAACAACTTGCAAAGATATTTACAGTGGTGCTTGAAAGTTTGTGAACCCTTTAGAATTTTCTATATTTCTGCATAAATATGACCTAAAACATCATCAGATTTTCACACAAGTCCAAAAAGTAGATAAAGAAAACCCAGTTAAACAAATGAGACAAAAATATTATACTTGGTCATTTATTTATTGAGGAAAATGATCCAATATTACATATCTGTGAGTGGCAAAAGTATGTGAACCTCTAGGATTAGCAGTTAATTTGAAGATGAAATTAGAATCAGGTGTTTTCAATCAATGGGATGACAATCAGGTGTGAGTGGGCACCCTGTTTTATTTAAAGAACAGGGATCTATCAAAGTCTGATCTTCACAACACATGTTTGTGGAAGTGTATCATGGCACGACCAAAGGAGATTTCTGAGGACCTCAGGAAAAGAGTTGTTGATGCTTATCAGGCTGGAAAAGTTTACAAAACCATCTCTAAAGAGTTTGGACTCCACCAATCCACAGTCAGACATATTGTGTACAAAAGGAGGAAATTCAAGACCATCATTAACCTCCCCAGGAGTGGTTGACCAACAAAGATCACTCCAAGAGCAAGGCATGTAATAATCAGCGAGGTCACAAAGGACCCCAGGGTAACTTCTAAGCAACTGAAGGCCTCTCTCACATTGGCTAATGTTAATGTTCATGAGTCCACCATCAGGATAACACTGAAAAACAATGGTGTGCATGGCAGGGTTGCAAGGAGAAAGCTACTGCTCTCCAAAAAGAACATTGCCGCTCATCTGCAGTTTGCTAAAGATCATGTGGACAAGCCAGAAGGCTATTGGAATAATGTTTTGTGGACGGATGAGACCAAAATAGAACATATTGGTTTAAATGAGAAGCGTTATGTTTGGAGAAAGGAAAACACTGCATTCCAGCATAAGAACCTTATCCCATCTGTGAAACATGGTGGTGGTAGTATCATGATTTGGGCCCATTTTGCTGCATCTGGGCCAGGACAGCTCACGATTATTGATGGAACAATGATTTCTGAATTATACCAGCGAATTCTAAAGGAAAATGTCAGGACATCTGTCCATGAACTGAATCTCAAGAGAAGGTGGGTCATGCAGCAAGACAACGACCCTAAGCACGCAAAGAATTTTTGTTCTTCCAAAGAATGGTTAAAGAAGAATAAAGTTAATGTTTTGGAATGGCCAAGTCAAAGTCCTGACCTTAATCCAATCAAAATGTTGTGGAAGGACCTGAAGTGAGCAGTTCATGTGAGGAAACCCACCAACATCCCAGAGTTGAAGCTGTTCTGTACGGAGGAACGGGCTAAAATTCCTCCAAGCCGGTGTGCAGGACTGATCAACAGTTACTGGAAACGTTTAGTTGCAGTTATTGTTACACAAGGGGGTCACACCAGATACTGAAAGCAAAGGTTCACATACTTTTGCCACTCACAGGTATGTAATATTGGATCATTTTCCTCAATAAATAAATGACCAAGTATAATATTTTTGTCTCATTTGTTTAACTGGGTTCTCTTTATCTACTTTTAGGACTTGTGTGAAAATCTGATGATGTTTTAGGTCATATTTATGCAGAAATATAGAAAATTCTAAAGGGTTCACAAACTTTCAAGCACCACTGTATCTAAATACATGACCTACTCATTCTAAACCTGTCGAGCTTTGCCAGCAAAGCTCTCGACCCCAGAGGGTTAATTTCTGGCGCTCAGCTTCCTTAGCGGCTCTCTCTATTTTAGCTTTAGTTTCTTGTTTGACGAATGCAAAGCATGCTTTAGCCGCCTCTGCTTTAGTACCGTACGTGCACGTATGATTGAGCCAGTTGACGATGCAGATGACCGTGAACAACTTCTACTAGCCTCTGAAATTTTGTCAGTTTGTTTTGCTTCCATCTTACCACGATGTGCAACACCAGCTTTTCATTGTCTTTTCACTATGTTGTCCTCACTACAGTGTAAGAACTGCCACTATACAACTAATTAAACTCTTCCTTGGAAATGATGTCTTGAGTTGTAGTGAGCTTTAGTTGCTTTTTACTGTGACTGTTACACCATCTTACAGGGACAGACTGAAAACTGTAACAAGACAGAATACAAAAATCACCATTTTACTCTGCAACGTGCTTTTCCTCAGTGTAAATTGATATAAAAGAAATGTTTTTAACACAAACCCATCAAATGCTTTTTCATGTAAATGATGTTTTTTAACATTAACTTATGCATCCAACTATGAAATTATTTACTTATGATATTGCCTCTGTGGTGTTTACAGTGTGGATTACATGCAATTAACACAAACACAGGTGCGCAGATTCAGCTGGTTCCCTCAAACTACTAACAGGAAGTGTGAACCTGTAACTTCCTAAGCAAGATAAACATATTCAAAATAAAAGCACAATCAAATTCAAATGTATGCCTTCAAGGCAACACAATACAGCTTGCTATACCATTCACATTTCCATGCAAAGTGCACTACAGCTGGACACCAGCACTGGCCATGATGAGCAAATCAGCCCCAGTGCTCAAGAATCACCAATCAGCTTCCATGCCAGATGACCAGACAAAAGATTCATGCATTCTCAAACAAGTCCATTAAACCAGTATAGTTGTTGATGTTGTTGGACACATGTTGTGTTTAAGAAGCAAATATATGTAAACATATCCATCACTGCGTATCAGGTAATGTGTTGGTAAATGAATCTAGTCAATTATACTGATGTTTGTTGCCTGAAAAATTGACTCTGGGGTCTGGTGACCAAACAGGCTGCACATGGATTTGATTCAATGCCTTTTCCTCGCATGAATGAAATGCAGTATTTTTTTTCCCAGATGATGCAGCTGCAGAGAAATTAGATTGCTATGAACATGTTTATTCATTGTCAGAGTGCAGGCACTTACAGATGCAGACACAGGAGAGACTGGGGGCTTCACAATCAGCACACTGAGCCAAATTGTAGAGCAGGAATCGTAGTCCGGAAACGAACGAGGGTCAGTCGATCAGCAAACAATGCAATGAAGGGGAGCAAAGAGACAAGGTCGAGACTAAATGTAAACACAGGTCATACACTGGAAGTAAGGTGGACCACAAACGGCTCAGTAAAGTTAGATGCAGGGTACTAGATGATACTTCGTGAAGCGTGGAAGTGAGAGCTGAGCTTATATAGGTGAACTGGTGATTGCTTGATGAGAGATAGATGGTGTTATTAATAGTCAGGTGATAGAGGGTGCTGTGACTTGTAGTCTGGAGCGGCCATATTTGGAGGTTACTCCAAACTTGTGGTTTCAATGCTGTTACTGACAGAAACCCCTCCCCCCCAAGGACCTCTCTCTGGGAGTAACTATCTTTCGAGGCTGCCCTCTCCTTCTCGGTGTAGGTTTGTTAGGGTGTTGGCTGTGGAATTCCTGTGTTAGGAGGGGGTCTAATATGTCCCTGGAGTTCACCCAGCTTTGTTCCTCAGGGCCATAGGCCTCTCAATCTACCAGGTATTCGAGCTGGCCTTGTCTGCGGTGAGAGTTTAAAATCTTATTTACCTGGTCGATGGATTCACCCTCAATGTCCAGGGATGGGCGCTCCTGGATGGCTGTGTCCATGGTTAAGAGACCTTGTATAGCTGGTTTTAGACAGGAGACCTGGAAAGTAGGTGCCATTCTGCTGTGTGGTGGAAGTTCTAGTCTGTAGGATGCCTCGTTGATCCTGCACAGTATCTTGTATGGGCCAATGTCAAGTCAAGTCAAGTTTATTTGTATAGTGCTTTTAACAATAAACATCGTCGCAAAGCAGCTTTACAGAATTTGAACGACTTAAAACATGAGCTAATTTGTCCCTAATCTATCCCCAATGAGCAAGCCTGTGGCGATGGTGGCAAGGAAAAACTCCCTCAGATGACATGAGGAAGAAACCTCGAGAGGAACCAGACTCAAAAGGGAACCCATCCTCATTTGGGCAACAACAGACAGCATGACTATAACATTAACAGTTTTAACATGAAGACAGTTTCGTTGATGTAATCTGCTTGCAGTTTCTTACATATGTTTGGTTCCCTTAGGTCCTTTGTGGAGATCCAAACCTGATTTTGGGAGCATATACTGGGTTCTCACTTCTGTGTTTATCTGCATATTGTTTATACTTGCCATTTACTGATTTCAGCCTCTGGTGAACCTCCTCGCACATCTGCGGGCTTCTTTTGAACCAGGCGTTGATGGCTGGTACCTGGGTGGGTGTGTTGTCCCATGGGAATGGGGGGGTTGATAGCCAAGTATGCACTGGAATGGTGTTAAGTGAGTTGCGGAGTGTTTAAGCGAGTTCTGTGCATACTCAGCCCATGGGAGAAACTGTGCCCAGTCCTTCTGGTTTTTCATGCAGAATATTCTCAGGAAACAACCCACCACCTGGTTAGTGCATTCCATCTGGCCATTGGACTGAGGGTGGTAGCCAGATGTGAAGCTTACTGATATGCCTAATCTCTCCATAAAACTGTACCAGAACATGGAGATGAATTGACGATCCCAAATCACTTACAATGTCCTTGGGGATGCCAAAATAACAGAAGACATGGTTGAACATCAGTTTGGCTGTTTGGAAAGCAGTAGGTAGGCCGGGTAGTGGGAGGAGTTGTAGTGCTTTAGAGAATCTGTCAGTGATGATGACTGTGTTATGCTGTGATGGTGGAAGGTCAGTGATAAAGTCTGTGGCTATGTGTGACCAGGGTCTCTGAGGCACTGGGAGAGGGCATAGTTTCCTGGTGGGTGGGGAACGCGGTACCTTGGCCTGGGTGCACACTGAACAAGAGGAGATAAACTGATTGATGTCCAAAATCATGTTCTCCCACCAATACTTGTTTCTGATGAGTCGATATGACGACGACTGCTAGGATGTCCCATGGTGGGGGAAGAGTGGGTCCAGGTGATGAGCATCCCTTTGAGGTCAGGTGGCACATGTAGGAGTCTGCGGGGGCAGTTCTCGGGAGGGTTAGAGCTCTGCAGCTGTTGGATCTCCTTATCTATATCCCAAGTAATGGCTTGTATGAAATGTTCTGGTCATAGTATGGGAGTGGGTTTCGAGGTCTGGGGTGAGGGGTTATGGATTCTGGACAGAACATCTGCTTTAGTATTTCTGGAACTGGGGCAGTAGGATATTGTGAATTGGAACCGAGTAAAGAACAGGGCCCACCTGGCTTGCCTTGGGTTGAGATGTTTTGTGATCTTCAGGTATTTTAAGTTCTTATGGTTGGTTAGAATTGTGAATGTGTGTGTGGCATCCTCTAGCCAGTGTCTCCACTCTTCCAAGGCTAGTTTTATGGCTAGGAGCTTTCAATTACCAATAGTTTTTCACTGTAGGTGTGAGTTTCTTGGAAAAGAAGGCAACCGGGCGCAATTTGGGCTTATCCCCACTACCTCTATGATGAATGGTTTGGTAGGGTCTGGAAGTTGTAAGATGGGAGGAGAGGTAAATGCTACCTTGAGCTGGTAGAAAGCCTCCTCAGCTGCTGGGTTCCATTGGAGGCAACATGGACAGTTCTTTAATAAAGAGGTTAGGGGAGTGGTGATTGTACTGAAAACCCAAATGAAGCACTGGTAAAAATTTGCAAAGCCCAAGAAACGTTGTAGTTCCTTCACTGATATGGGTGATGGCTATGAGGTGACTGCTGAGACCTTAGCCTGGTCCATGCTTACTCCCTCAGAACTGATTATATACCTTAGGAAAGAGATCTGGTTAACATGAAATTCGCACTTCTCTGCTTTCACAAAGAGGTGGTTCTTGAGCAGGCGGGATAGTACTGATCTGAAATGTTCTACATGAATGTCCTTGTCTGGGGGGTAAATCAAGATATTGTCAAAATAAGCAATAATGAATTTCCCCAACATGTCCCTTAAGACATCATTGATCAGACATTGGAAGACACTTGATGCTGAAGAAAGGCCATAAGGCATCACCAAGTACTCAAAATGGCTGGTGGTGGTGCTAAAGGCCGTCTTCCATTCATCCCATTCTCGAATTTATACCAGGTTGTATGCACTGCAAAGGTCCAATTTCAAAAAATATTTTGCTGAGCTTAGTTGTTGCAAGGCTGAAGGCACCAGTGGGAGTGGATATGGATATTTCACACTGATTTGGTTGAGACCTCAGTAATCAATACAGGGCTGGAGACCTCCTCCCTTCTTTTCCATGAAAAAGAAGCTTGCAGATGCTGGAAAGGTGAATGGTCTGATATACCCTTGTTTCAGTGCCTCTTGCACATAATCTTCCATGGTTGCTTGCTCTTTAAGGGACAATGGATAGATTTGGTTGTGAGGAGGATGCGTGCTGGGGAGGAGGTTGGTGGCACAATCATAGGGACGATGAGGGAGTAAGCCACATGCTTTACCTTTGCTGAAAACCTCCTTCAGGTTGAGATAACAGGCTGGAACATTATCCAGGGAATCAGGTAAAGGGCTCTCCATGGAGGTAGATGTGATGGCCAATTGAGGACATTGTAAACAATTCCTAAACCATGCTGATGACCATTGCAAGATATTCTTCTGCTGCCAGGAAATTAAGGGGTCATGGAATTGGAGACAGGGATACCCAAGAATGATGTTGTGGTTAGCTGTTTGGGTGATGAATAGCAAGATGTGCTCAGAATGATGGGCCCCCACCTGAATCTGGAGAGGAGCTGTGTGAGCAGGGAGCAGTCTTTCTCCAATGGGCCCCCTGTCGAGTGTCTTTATTTTAATGGATCTCTGTAGGGAGTCCATGGGCAGGTTGAGTCTTTGGACAACTGCACAGTTGATGAGATTTCCCTCTGCCCCTGAGTTTATAAGTGCAGAGAGGACATGGGTCGAGTCTGGCAGATTCAGTAACACAGATAATCTAAATGATTGTGCTTTAGGGCTGATTATAGAACTCACTGAGCTGGATTGATTGCTAGCTTGACAGGCCATGGCTCCCAGAGGTGGGCGGACCAGGCATTTGGCAAAGATATGGCTGGAATCACCGCAGTAGAAGCACAACCCTTCTCGCCATCTTCTTTTTCTTTCTGATCATTGCAGTTGTGTGCGAGAAACCTCCATGCGAGTCGGCATGTCAGTGGAAGGAGAAGGAGGTGTTGAGGGTTGCAGTGAGGGCCTGTTCATGATTAGGTGGTCCAGATGAATCACTAAATCAATGAGGGAATCTAGGGAGAAATGTTCATCTCTGCATGCCATTTTGCTCAATACTTCTGGATGCAGCCCTTGGTGGAAAGTGGCTTTTAACGCAGGCTTGTTCCAACCACTACCAGCAGCCAGTGTGCAAAATTCCAGGGCATATGCAGCGACTCTTCTGTCCCCTTGTTTAATGGTAAGGAGACTCTTTACGACCTCTATCCCCTCTGGTTTGTGGTCAAACACCCACTTAAAGAGTTCTAGGAAACAATCGTAAGACATGGTGTGCTCACCACCGCATTCCCACACAGCACTAGCCCACTGTAGAGCTTTACCTATGAGTAAAGTGAGAAATTTAGCAATCTTCTGCTTGTCTGACACCCTGGAGAGTGAGGAGAAATACAGCAAACATTGCAGAAGAAATCCCTTACTCTGTGATACTTCACCTGAGAACTTTTCTGGGAGAGGAATGAGCTGAGCCATGCTGGTGGGGGATGCGGGGCGTTTTAGGAGGGCCTGCGACATTAAAGCAGAAAATTGTGCCATTCTGGTGTTAAGGTCACTGAGCATCTGCTGATGTTCACCCAACAAGTGCCCCTGAGCACTGGGTGCAGTCTGCTTCGACTCCTCTGCTGCATCCATTGTAGCAGCAAAGTATTCTGTCAAAGCGCAGGCACTTATGAATGTAGGTGCAGGGGAGACCGGGGTTTTTGCAAACAGCACGCTGAGCCAAATCATAGAGCAGGTATCATAGTCTGGAAACGAGCGAGGGTCAGTCAATCAGCAAACAATGCAACAAAGGGGAAGCAAAGAGATGAGGTTGAGACTAAACGTAAACATGGGTCATACACTGGAAGTCAGGCGGAAAACAAACAGCTTGGTAAAGTTAGATGCAGGGTACTAGACAATACTTCACAAAAAGTGGAAGTGAGAGTTGAGCTTATATAGGTGAGTTGGTGATTGCTTGATGAGAGCTAGATGGTGTTATTAATAGTCAGGTGATAGAGGGTGCTGTGACTCTTGGGACTTGTAGTCCGGAGGGGCCATGTTTGGAGGCTGCTCCAAACTCGTGTTTTCAGTGCTGTTCCTGACATTCATGCACTTTCCTTTCATAATTGCACTCATAAATTCTGCAGGTGGTGTATTTTTTTTCCCATTTCCCTTGTGCTTTGTTTTTTCCCCATTTCCCTTGGTTAGTGGAAGAAGTGATTTCTAGTGTTGCAGAGACAAATTACCAAACTTTCTTGGTTAATAAATTTCCCTGAGACTTAACATTTTTTTTCAGAATCTAAGTGAAGCAGATTTTCCAGATTTTATTGCCAAGGTTCATGATTATTTTTGTCCCTTTCTAAGACTGGTTTAACACTGTGTAATTTTAGTAGTTTTATTAGCAAAGATTATAACTTGTTCCAAAGTATAAGATGATCCCAAGAAAATCTTGCCTGAATTCTATCACAGAATGCGTGATAATGTGTTCTTCATGTCAGTCTGACCCTGACACCACCAGGTAGTCAGATGTCTTTGGTTTCAGTGGTGCTGAATCAGCCACTGGCATTCCAAAGATCTCAACTCTTGAACAAAGAATACTTTTAACATTTTATTTATTTATTTATTTTACTTTTTTTTTGTGACCGTAAAATCATGCCAAATATTGTACAGTGAAAATGTGGTTTTAAGAACAGGAAATGCAGTAAATATGTTCTGGTGTTTCTTTGAGATGTTTTAGGTTGGTATTAATCTGTTTCTGTTCTCTTTCAGCCCGTGAGGAGAATGTAGCTACCTTTCGAGGCTCGGAATACTTCTGCTACGACCTCTCACAGAACCCCATCCAGAGCAGCAGTGATGAGATCACACTCTCCTTCAAGACCTGGCAGCGCAATGGGCTTATTCTGCACACGGGCAAATCAGCTGACTACGTTAATCTGGCGCTGAAGGATGGCGCGGTGTCCCTGGTCATAAATCTCGGTTCTGGGGCCTTTGAAGCTATTGTAGAGCCGGTCAATGGCAAATTCAACGATAATGCCTGGCATGATGTCAAAGTTACACGCAATCTCAGACAGGTAACGTTAAATAGACAGAGTTTTGAAGGTTCATCATTTTAGTTGTAGTCTTAATCTATTGTCTTTCTTGAAAAAAATATATGATGCTCCTCCTGTTTATTTGCCTCCACTTTTTATGATTTTCTAGACAAGCTATCATTTCCCAATGTCTTTTTTTATCCTCATGCTAAGCCTCTTTGAGTATTAACCTCCGTCATAGACCATCAGTGGTGTGATGGCTTCAAGGGGTTGCCTCATTCTTTTTCTACCTCTCCCCCTCTCGTTCTGTAGATATTCTCTTCACTCGGGTGAATAGTGCTCCTTATCAGGGCGGCAGGGAGACGCTTCAGCCAAGCTCAACCGTGCCATTTACCCACAGCCAATTTTTGTCAGTTAAATCTCTCAGTACACTGACTGCATTTTAATATATGTAAATGTTTTGGGTTGGTTTTGCTTCTCAACAGTGGATATTTTTGGCATGGCAGATGTGGAGGTGATCACTCCCCCTGAGTTCCATCCATCAAGCTCAACACAGTCTCTCTATTTTGTTCTATTCACACTGTATGCAATGTTGGGAATTTTTTTCCACATCTTAGCTGGAAATAAAAGGTTGTGCATCTTGAGAATCATCTGCTAAGTTGAGGAAAGCTGGCTATTGCATCTCCAGTGTGATATTGTTCAGTACAGGGATTGAGTACAGCAGAAATGTTCATACAATAATTGAAATTCATGACATGCATGCTGCTTGATCTTAAACAAACAAAAAAAATACACTACAGTTAAGATGTTGTTGTTGAATACATTTGGTATTTATGACCCCTTTTAAAGTAAGTATGACCTGTTTTACACATTCAACACACACAAATTGTGCTACTTTAGGAGTAGGAGATAGCCCTGAATCTTGGTCTTTTTTCTCTCTTTCTTTCTCCCTATTTCACTCTTTCATACTTTGCTGCTCAGTGGAAACTAACCACTCATGGAAACAAGTCTGTTTTACTAACCATTACCTGAAAGACTAATGAAGCACCTTAATTATTCATCATTGGTTTCATTTTGGTTTTTTTTTACATCATTTTCTTGACAGCTCTTTTTGTTCACTATTTAATTTCCTTTCTTCCCCCTTTTCACAAAGCATTCAGGCATTGGACACGCTATGGTAAACAAACTACATTGTCTGGTAGATATCATTCCTATTGTCCTTTTCTTTTGGTTTGCCGTGTGCTCTCCTGACCCTCTTCCTTTTTCTTTGAGTTTCTTTCTAAACATCATAATCGACTATCGACCAAAAAAAGGAAATGGGGTTGGCATTCTAGGTGTTCTTCACTTTCTCCTTGTCCTGTTTTCTTCATCATGGCTTTTACTTCTTTTTTCTGGCTTACTCTCTCTGAACTTCCTCCTCCTCTCTTCAAAAGACCTTGATATGTGATTTTGTAGGTTGTAGTGGTTTAATAAAAGCCTTTCTGTTTGCCGGATACTGTTGACGAAACTGGCAGAAGCTTTCCACCAAGAAATGGTGTGAATAAATAAATAATAAGAACAGACAGTGGGCAGGGGAGCTCTGACAGTTGTTTCCAGTACAGACTTGCATGGCGTGCCAAACCATCTCCATTTTCATCACAGCTTTTTGGTGATCTTCACCGCTAATAACTTCATCACCCATTGCTCATTACCGGTTGTATACCATGCATGCTGTTATCTTTTCATCTTCCTCATTGCTTTCACATCTACGGCTTTCCTGTTCATGTGTGTGTGTGCGTGTGTGTGTGTGTGTGTGTGTGTGTATGTTTACAGCTTGGCTTTGCATGGTGCCTTAGGCTGAAGTAACACATTAACATCCATATCCCTCATACATTAATTAACTGTCATTAAAACCCACAGATAGCTTAACTCTGGCTTGCTCATCAGTAGTAGTAGTAAATCATGCAGCACATTTTGGAAGCATGCTTATCAATGTCTGAACTAACCAGTCAAATGCAACTCAAAAATACAACACAAAACTCCATGGTTTGTGACATTGTACTAACTACCCAGACCTAACCAAGATCCCAAAGTAGGAAACCCATTTCTTACACCATCAAAGATAAAGAAAATATCCCGCAGAAATATTTTCTTTACCTGCAAGAACAGAACTGACTGATAAGAGCCCAGTGCTGCTAATTTATCCCCAGTGTTACACCAGACAACTTCTCCTACTCCTAACAATGGTGTTCAGAAAGTCACAGGTTCAGAGGGTCATCAGTGGATCTCTCCCCTTCCTTTTTGTCATGTCCACCCTGACAGGTCACCATCTCTGTGGATGGCATCCTCACTACCACCGGCTACACGCAGGAAGACTACACTATGCTAGGCTCTGATGATTTCTTCTATGTCGGAGGAAGCCCGAGCACTGCTGACTTACCTGGTTCACCTGTCAGCAACAACTTCATGGGCTGCCTCAAAGAGGTAGGTGGAGTCACAAATGGTTAAAAAAAAAAATCACAGTCCAAATCCATAGCAGGGGTTGGATTAGAAATCATAGGCTGCTTGAAGTTTGTTTCCCACAGAACAGGAAATATAAGGTCAAAGCCAGCAGCTGTCAACAATTAAGGGTTTAAAAGGACAAGGAATAGTAAGAGGGTGAAACAATTCAAAGTCATGCATTCATAGAAAACAATGGTTCTGTCTGTCATGCTAAAGGGATCTTCAGATTGTTTCTGTAACCCATAGAACCCTTAAACAGTGCTCTTCAAACAGTGCTTCATCAAGGGTTCCTTAAGTGCATATGCATCCTTTATAAAAAGGATTCTACTGTATGTTGAATCTTTTCTGAACAGAGTTCTATGGATCACCATCTGACCAATAAAATCATCTGAAGAACTCTTTAGGGTGCCAAATGGAACCCTTAACAACCCATTCAGCAAAGGTTAGAATCATAGATTAACCAAAAAATATATTTGGAGAACTTTTTTTTTTTCTGTGAGTGCATTAATCACAGACTAGTGAGACATAATGATACCATTAACTACAAAACAGGTTCAGGTGATCATGAGTGGTGGTGCCAGGATAGGACAGAATGTGCCAGAAAACAGTGCCAAACAGAAAGGATTTTGGATGGTCAGTCAGTGCATTAGCCACAGCTAGGTTCTTCCATCTCAGTCGCTAGATCTGTTTTGCAGCACATCTTGCACTCCTGTCACCGCAACAAAAGTGTAACAAGTTGGAATAGAAAGTTGGAGCAGTGTAATAGATTTAATAAAGCTCATCTGCTGAGAAGGACAGAGTAGACATCAGTTTCCATGGAGCACCCCTATAATGAAATTCACTGGACTTCTAAATTTTTCTCATGACATGAAATTGTTTCAGCTGTATTTAATCTGGCTTTTCAATTGCTGTAAATTATTTGATTAAGTTTGCACTAGCCTAGAGAAGAAGCTCGGATGATTGAGTGAGATGAGATTCTGCATTATAGTACTTGTCAAGATTGCAATGTAACATGAGTGGGCTGGTGTGATGGCCTGTAATCTAGATGGAAGAAATCTCCAAGTAGAAAAACTGTACTAATCTCATGAGATGAGCTTTATGTAGCAAATATTTAAGAGTATTGACATAATACCCCCACTGTGGACAGCTATTCTTTATTGCGAGCTATATACTCTTCATGCCTGGAGGCCCTAATCACTAAGTGGATCATTCCTTAATTTAGCCAAGAGTGGGTAGTTAAGCTATAGAAAGATTAATTTGGGGGTTTTCAGTAAACCTGGGCCAAATATAAGTTATAATGGCTTTTGCCTTTACTTCTTCTTCTTTTGGCTGCTCATGTTAGGGATCACCACTTAGGTGCACCAGATGCCCTACCTGACACAACCCTCCCCAATCTATCCATGCTTGGAACCAGTACTAAGTATGCACTGGTTTGTGCATCCCCAGTGACTGCGTATTTTCACTTAACCTGTATGTCTTTGAAATGTGGAGGGATACCCCAGAACAAACCCACACAGACACAAGGAAAACAAGCAAACTCTACACAGAAAGGCCTCCATCGGCCATGAGGTTCAAACCTGGAACCTTGCTGTAAGGTGACAGTGTTAACCAGTGCACCACTGTGGCTTTTGCCTTTACAATGTCTGTAAAAATCTAAAGAAGTGCATCTATCATCAGTTTGAATACTAACTATAGTTCCCAGCATGCTGCCCCAAGTAATGTGTTACTTGCACATTAATGTTTCAATAAAGGCTCATTACCAGGACATTTTTTCACCCAGATTCTGGAAAAAGTGGGTCCCATTTCTGTGATTACAGTAATCAGTCTCATAAGTGGTGTGATGTAACAGGTGCTTGTGGAACATGGGTACCAGCTGTCAGTGGAATGTGTAGTGTTCCAGGAGCTTTGAGAGTCAGAATGTTTAATTGCTGAGACATTTAAGTACAATGCTTGCCTCATTGGATTTCTACTTCTTCTTGTATGTCAGCCATAGTTGACTGTTTACTGCAGATTTGTTAGCAAGCTCAAGAGAGCTACTCAGGGTGGACGTCAAGGATGTAGAGCAGTTCCCACCCAACTATTCACACACATTCACACCTATGGACAATTTAAAGTAGCCAGTTAACCTGCTTTCTCACACATTAAAGATGTCTTAAATACAAGATTTCATTGCCCCTTTTATGGCTCAAGACCAAGTTGTGGTCAAAAGGCTTGTGAACTTTGCTTATGTCACCAGAAGCTTGCTGACAGTAGGGCCACCTTTGGTGAACAAATTTAAAGTAAAAGATCAACATGTGAGGTGACATGGTAGTGCAGTGGTTACCACTGTCACTTCACAGCGAGAAGGTTCTGGGTCTGAACCTTGTGGCCAACTGTGCAGAGTTTGTATGTTCTCATCATACCTGTGTGGGTCTCCTCTGGGTGCTCTGGTTTCCACCCACAGTCCAAAAACATGCAGATTATGTCAAATGGCTCCAGGGTTCGAATTATGAATTCATTCATTCAAAAAAAAAAGGAATGGTGTGTGGACATGGTGAGTAACTATATAAATAAATAGTCTAACAGGTGTGCTTTCTGTGAGTGAGAGGCTATATGGTTTGTTAGGCTATACTTGCATACTCACAGAATAGTCTTTTTTTTGTTGAACATATTGTTTTTGCTATTTTCCTACAGCCTACACTTTAAATAGAGGGAGAACGCATTCTACTAGTAGAAAGTAAAAGCCATTCTCTTGCCATCATACAGACAAAACAGACCAAAGTGGTCTGTTTTCAGCAAGCTGTGGTTGTGCTCCAGGAACCCACAATGCTGATGTCCAATGTCCTTTCTTTATCCATGATTGGACGAATGGAAACCAAAATGTGTCAGGGCTGATGTGTCAGCACCAGTAGTGGCCTTTTTTTCAGTAGCATGGTAGCAAATAGTCTCTAACTTACTGATCGTTTTCTTGAAAAATTAACCAACGAATGAAACCAAGGTCAAGTGGTTCTTCTTCTGAAAGGGTTAACGTGTGTGTGTGCCTGTTAATGTTCGCGAGCTCTCGAAAGGATAGTTTGCATGCATAGTCACGTGGTGGTGCTGCATTCATGAGAGTATGCACCTAGCTGTAATGTGTTCTTTTGGAAAATATGTTTATTCTTCTTATTATTTAAGGCTATTTGTCTATCTTTAATGTAAATATTACTGAGTGTATTGAAGGAAAATCAGCTTTATTTGTGATTAAAATATAATAATGCTGCATTGTTAGAGACCCCCACATATATATGAGTTTACTGCTTTCATGGGAGCCAGTCTTCACTCTATGGGAGCTCAGCTTCCACTGGCTCCCACTTAATTCAAACCATGAATGGCTCCTCTAAGGCCAAGTTTACATTAGACCGTATCTGTCTCGTTTTCTTCGCGGATGCACTGTCCGTTTACATTAAAACGCCGGGAAACGGGAATCCGCCAGGGTCCACGTATTCAATCCAGATCGTGTCTGGTCTGGTGCTGTGTAAACATTGAGGATACGCTGTGCTGAGCTCTAGCTGGCGTCGTCATTGGACAACGCCACTGTGACATCCACCTTCCTGATTCGCTGGCATTGGTCATGTGATGCGACTGCTGAAAAACAGTGCGGACTTCCACTTTGTATCACCTTTCATTAAAGAGTATAAAAGTATGAAAATACTGCAAATACTGATGCAAATACTGCCCATTGTGTAGTTATGATTGTCTTTAGGCTTGCCATCCTTCCACTTGCAAGTAGTAAGTGATATGCGCTGGGATCACACACACAGCGGCTCAGTCCCGAATCACTGCTTGTGCACTTCACTCGCGCGCTCTGTGAGCTGCGCAGGGCCGGAGTGCGCACCCTCCAGAGGGCACTCGCTGTTCAGGGCGGAGTGATTTGGAGCGCAGGATGCCTGCGGAGCCGAGTGTATCCGTGTATTGGTGTTGCTGTGTGCACGCGAATCGTGTATTGGTGTTGCTGTGTGCACACTAATCGTTTTAAAAACGTTAATCTGATGATCCGCTGATACGGTCTAATGTAAACCCCACCTAAATAGGTGTGAATGTATGGCTGTTTGTGTTAGCCCTGTGATAGACTGGTGACCTGCCACTTGTACCTTGCTTCTGAATATGATTGGTTCCAGCTTCCCCTGTGACCCTGATTGATAAGTGGCATAGATGATGGATGGATAGATGGATGGATCAAAGAATGATCCTAAAGACCTAGTATCCAAAGGTAATCATTTAGTGACTGGGCCATGCACATATCATGGTTGGAGTTAGCCCAAAATAATGACTGGAGCCATCTTGTATATTTTTGGAAGTGATAGCATTCCTAGTGCCCTGGAAATTTAAGATTAACTCTGAGATTATAAGACTATGGGAACAAAGAACCCTGGAAACAGTGCCTGGGGAACACAGTTGTCTAGGAACACCAGGCCATAGGAACATAGGTATCATTGGGTCTTGAGAGCAAGGATCCTGTGAACATAGTCTATAGAGTAGAGAGTCCTGAGATCAAGGATTCTGGGAACATAGGAACAAAAGACTCAAGGAACAAAAACTGTGATATCTTGTGTTGCCAGTTTTAAAAGTTTTTAAATAAACTTTCAGCCATTTTTATGGAAAGTAGCTGAAGCTAGCTGTTTCAAAATTAGCAACCCAAACAAAGCAGCCCCTGCTATGTTCTCTCCAAGCAACATCTCAAAAAGCCGAAATGCTACGACAATGCTTGTGTCTAAATTGGCAGGCAAGATGATTGGCAGGCCAGTAGAGACATTTGCATGTACTTCCTGGCTGGATGTTAGTGAAATCCATCATTTAGGCTTCATCATATTTGTAGAGCTTGAGGCTTCACAGACTCCAGAGTTTCTTCACTGTGCACATATTTTATTGAACAGTTGCACTGTGAGGAAAATTTCAGCAAATATTTCTGGTTAAAAAATCACCCACCTTGAACATACCCAGTGTTAAAATAAGCAGTGCGAGACTACAACCTGTGCACCCTCGTAGTGACCTTCACCTTTCCTCTCTGAGTAAACATTTAGCTCTCCTCTAACACATACTGGATGCCACTAGAATATAAGATTTAATTTTGTATACAGGTAGATATATTGAGTTTTATTTTTAAATAAATTTATTTTTCATGGTTTTTTGAATGAGCCTAGGGTATCTGGTAACACATCATTTGTTATTTGAGGAGTACTCCACCTTGTGGCAAGGGATACCAACTGCAGTGAAGTCAACCTACAGAAAACATTTTAAAAAATATCCACAAAGGCCCTGTTCACACCTGTATCCTGGGTGATCGGATCACAAGTGGACAGCCGAGACGTGTAGCTGTTCACACTTGGCATTATAAATGTATCTCTGTCGACCACTTGTGATTGGATTTCATACATTGTTTCTGCTGGAGGAAGGCTGTCACACACATTTATTACGTCAGTTTTCCCACTCCATTTTTTTTCAGGCAGAAATGTCCCACAAATCATATTTAGATGTGAGGATGAATGAAGCAATGAAAAGTGTCCAAGGTTTCAACTTTGGGAAGGACATACAACAGAAACTGCGAAAACATCAGTGAGAACAGGAACTAATTTGTTCTGTGGATGTTCCACAACATTAAATGTAACTATAAATGGATAAAATAGATTTGATGAGTCTTGTTTAATAATGAGAAACTTGGCAATTGTTGCCAAATTTCTGTTGTATAAGAGGAATAACACAGCAACTCCACTTCATCATTTGCTATTTTCCTATAATAGCATGACCCAGAACATTTTCTTTTTTTCTGAATATTGATTGGTTTTGGTTGTTAAACAGTGACAAATCACACATTGTGTTACATACAATCAGACACTGGTACAAAAGTGTTTGAAAAACATTAATTAGAATGTGTATGCGTGTGTGTGTGTGCACGCACACATGTGTGGGAAACACTAATGACCAGTAAGAGTCTCCACAGAGTCTCCAGCAGCACCTGAGCTGGACTCCACATCACACACTTGCTGTCTCTGACATGTGCATGGTGGCTGTCATTTATCATCATGTTGGTCTCAGAAAACACACTCCTGTCCTGCTGTCCGAGCTGGGTGTCCTGAAACCAGTCCTGTTTTCCAGCTGTGAAGTGGGTCAGAGCAGTTGAGGTTTGGACAGATGGGTCAAACCACTGTCCCCCTGTCCCCCCATCCACTCCAGCTGTTCCATTTGGATAAGTAGTGTTAAGAGAGGGATATCTGGCATGGGTTCAGAGCAGGAGTGACTGAGAAATAATGTAGTGAGCTCCAGAAACAGCTGTACCATTTTGCCACCGCTGTCACACTGGTGGTCAAGGGTTGTAATGAAATAGATATGCTCGTTAAAGCTGTGGCAGAAAAGATGCTGGCAGAGGATTTGTTGTGCTATTTAGCCCTTCGGGGAAAAAAAAGAAAAAAAAAGAAAATGAGTTTCAATATTGAATATAAGAATCTCAAGCAATCTCTTTTTTTTTTTTACCAGCTGTGTCTTTGCTGACAGACTGCCTTTTGGTCATAAGTAATGAATTTGAGTCTTAAATACCAGATAGGCCAGTATTACTTTAATCTTTCCTCATTCACCTCCAGTAAGCACTTAATCCTAGTCAGGGTGTCCATGGATCCGGAGCCAATCCCAGGAACAGTGGGCGTGAGACAGGAAAACATGCTACATGGAAGGCATGTAACAATTCACCCAATTCATGATTCAATTCCCAATATTGGGTTCACGATTTTCACACTTTCCCCACGATATATATATTTAAAAAAAAGTAAATGAAGAAAATTGTATCAGTAAAAAATACATTTATTTTCCTATTCTTTATCCACTTAAATATTCCTTTGTGAAATAAAAAAAGAAAAAAGTTTCATTTTGTTTATAACTGATAACCAATAATTATTTATCCACACTCGTAAAGATTGGATAATAATAATAATAATAATTATTATTATTATATGGGCGGCACGGTGGTGTAGTGGTTAGCGCTGTCGCCTCACAGCAAGAAGGTCCTGGGTTCGAGCCCCGAGGCCGGCGAGGGCCTTTCTGTGCGGAGTTTGCATGTTCTCCCCGTGTCCGCGTGGGTTTCCTCTGGGTGCTCCGGTTTCCCCCACAGTCCAAAGACATGCAGGTTAGGTTAACTGGTGACTCTAAATTGAGCGTAGGTGTGAATGTGAGTGTGAATGGTTGTCTGTGTCTATGTGTCAGCCCTGTGATGACCTGGCGACTTGTCCAGGGTGTACCCTGCCTTTCGCCCGTAGTCAGCTGGGATAGGCTCCAGCTTGCCTGCGACCCTGTAGAAGGATAAAGCGGCTAGAGATAATGAGATGAGATTATTATTATTATGTTCATAAGTTTATTAAGAAAAGGCCTATTTGTTATTCACTTTTTAATTTTTATTAAAAGGGATATTGTAGTTAATAATAATAATAATAATAATAATAATAATAATAATAATAATAATTAACTACAATATCCCTTTTAATAAAAATAAAAAAGTGAATAACAAATAGGCCTTTTCTTAATAAACTTTTATGAACATTTGTATTTCCTCCAACTGCTTCTCTTTTCTTTATATTTCAGCAGCCTATAAAAAGAGAGCTACAATTTCTTGTTAAATCATACAGTCACACAGTAAATTGCACATCAGCTCTTTCCCATTTTAGATAAATATTTGTTCATTTTCATGGTATTAGAGCTGGCCTAATGGTTAGAGAAACAGCTTTGGGACCAAAAGGTCACTGGTTTGATTCCCTGGACCAGCAGGAATGGCTGAGCCACCACTTAACCCCCAACTGCTCCGCAGGCTTCTCTGGGTATGTTGTATGTTGCTCTAGACAAGTGTATGCTAAATGCCATTAATGTAATGTAGAGCTGTGTTACTTCCACATATTGTGAAGGCACATATATTCTCATTATTGCACCTTATTACACCCTCTGCTGTCTAAAAAAATGGAATTACAGCTTGGAAAAACTAAGATTACACAACCTGATAATAAAACCCTGATAATAATTTGAATCAGCACAAATTTGTATTGCGATTTATCGTCGCACTATGCATCATTACGTGCCTACTACACCGAACACCAATCCATTGCATGGGACTACCCACACATATTCACAATTAGGGGGCATTTTATAGTCACTAATCTACTGGCACATTTTAGGAGGCTGGAGAGCACTGAAAAACCTTGAGGAAAGTGTAATGGAAATATCTGAAACTTCACAGTGTGGGACATATATTAAGCCTTGTACAATAACCTAGCCAAAAGGCACACTGATAGAATTATTCACCACTTAAAAAATTATTGTGAGATCTCTGTATTTTGTTGCTATAATGAAAAACGTTCTCATAATGGCATGAGTTTTATCATAGACCAGGATAATATTGCAATAAGAACAAGTAAAACTAATAAACTAATTAAATTAATGCATGATAACAGCATGCATTGCAATTTAACAGCAACATCCAAAATTCAACAATCTAAAACAATTACATGAACCAAACAAATTCGCATCGGCTCAGAAATATATTCACGGTTTAAATGAGAGCAAGCTGTCTTCTTTCAGCCCTGAGATCTGATGCAAAACACCAACTGAGTGCCACCTGGCATCCTTGACTGGTGAATAATCTATACCAATTTCCAACTTTTCTCCAGCTTGACCTGAGAGCCATTAATTCTAGCAGAGCGGTGGGCAGGCTCTGTAGGCAGAGATTTATAGTACAGGCAGACAGCTGTGGATGATGAATTGGCATGTCACTGCAAGCCCACCACAGACGGAAAGAGGGCCACGGGCACGCACAGACCCATGCATGGTCATTCTACCAGCACCCACACTCCTCGCCAAAACCAATATGCCAATTGCAACAGTAACCTACAGCCTTTTATTCCTCCATATTGCGATGACCTTTCCATAGTGCCTTGATTTAATGTTATAGAATCTTACAGGAATTGTCACAAAGCAGCTTTACAGAAATCCAGATGTAGATTTAGATCCATAATGAACAAACCACTGGTGACAATGGTGAGGAAAAACTTCTGGAGACAACATAAGGAAGAAACCTTGAAAGGAACCAGACTCAAAGGAGAACCCATCCTCTTCTGAGTGACACTGGATAGTGAGATTAGTAATGATTACAATATACAGGTGTATATAGTTTTGACAAACAGTACTATATTGACAGGACTTTGGCAAGTCCAAAAGTTACTTCATTATTTATGCTGGGAAAGTTACACGTATTAAAGCTAGGTGGCCTTTCGATTTCATAAAATCAGTGAAATTTAGTTCCCTCTGAAATTTGGTCATTGTGATATATGTTTATTTCTGTAATATCTCACAAAAAAAAAAAACAGGCCATTCTGTGGCTGGGAAGTTATTTAATTTGACGGGATTCTCTAGCAAATAATGTGCATGAAATCGCTCGCTTCGTGCAGTCAAGCAGACAGAGGAAGTCTGTGTGCACATGCCCAGGTTTACCTTCTTCTTCTTCTTTTGGGTTTTACAGCAGCTGGCATTCAGTGTTGCATTACTGCCATCTACAGGTTTATCTTGACCATGCACTGACAGTTCCATCATTCTGTTGCTAAACGAACAGCTGATCACACCAAGGTGCTTGCTGACCGCTGATATTAGTTTGGTCCTGCGTTTCCTTTCCTTCGCAACATAACGTCTTTTCTTCTCAATTTCCATTACTGCAGTTGGTCTTTCACGTTCCATTCACATCCTCCATTTTTCTCTCCTGTTTCAAATTTATATCCCATAATGCCTTGCATGAATGGGGAAAGCCCATCACATGATGCATGATGTAGTATCTTGAATTGCATCACGGTGAAGCAAGAAAAAAATAGTGAAGAATTTAGGGCCATGTGGCCCTGAATTCATTAATTAATCTATGGGTTTTTTTTAAATTAAAAAATAAATAATAACTAAATAAATGGAAGTCTGTGATTCGAATTCCGTAGCTTTCGGTCCATTAAACAAAAATAATTGGGTGTCAGGGAAAATTCTTTTTATGACCTACACTTGAAAAATCTGAAGGGCAGTCTACATTTAAGACTCCAACAGTCCATCATTGTCCATCACGTCTTTCATTTATTAGTTTGATTTGTGAATTTAACAAAATGATGTTTTTGTTCATTTCGATAAAGAAAGCATGCCTATGGTTTGAAGAATACGCTGACCAAGCACCGTGCATTTACAGCACGATTTAAGTTAATTCATAACTTTATCCATAAGCAAATATGTACTCCAGATAAGCAATGTGTCTGATTATGTTGTGTTTTACAATGTGATTATGATGTTTTCATACACACACATAACTCACCTGTGATATAGTGTGATTTAAGAGTCTGGTGACGAGTACAGGGTAGATTTTATGATTACAGTAGCAGTCTGTGTGATTGTATGATAATTGGCTAGTGGGATAACCCTGCTTCTGTACAGCTGAGCCTTACTGTGTATAAGATTTTCAGGAGAAGCTGTCTCTGTGCTGCACCTCCATCCCCTTAACAGTTTATTTCCAAGCAAGCCTGTGAGGTGAGATAACAGCTTGATGAAATTCGACTCCACATATTCAAACAAGTTTTTGTCGGCCTTCGCGCTCAGTCAGCCTTTGCATTCACTCAATCCGTTTCATCTCCAGACTTGAAATAGGCACATGCTCGCGCTGAGCCTGTTCCTTTTCCTCTATAGAAGAAGGCTCAATTACTCCCCGTTCTATTACCTCATGTCCCGGCAGACACACCTTACACCAGGTGCTGATAGATAAAGCGGCGGTTTTCCATTCAAATGTCACGATGGCGCTGCTGCTGTTTTTCAAGGCGGCCTTGACTTGCCAGTCTTCACACCCAAGGGGACAAATATTTGTTCTCAGCAGTGATGTTTTTCAACCCTGAATGATGCCGGTAACCTTTCTGCAACGATTAATCACCCCTCTCAAAGTCAATTAATTCAATTTGGTGCTCTTGAGAGGATCGTTTTTGACAAACAGTTTAAACGCTTTCGACACATGAAATGTGATTTCAGAAGTCCAGAGCAGATCGGTTCAGAGAGGAGAATGGACAGTTCACGGGCAGCACCCCAGCTGGAATTAACCAGCTTGACATTTCAGGTGCTGTTTGAGTTCATCAACATGACAGCGCTTTAGGATGGTTTAAACCGAGGAGGATCAGCTGTCTCTCGTGATGAATAGAGATTGCTGGGTTGAAGCATGAGACTAAAACAAAATGGAAAATAAATCAGGAAGTCATCCAATAACATAAATAAAGATGTTAAAGTTACATTTAATAGATCGTCTTCTATTTTTATGTTTTCAGAGAGCGTGAAATTTCTAAGATTCTTTTCCCCACCTCTAGATGTGCTGGTTCTTGATTAAAATGAAGATCACAACTGACACTGAGCTGAGAAAACTTTATGATCATAAAAAAAAAACATGCTGTTCTTTTCTGATTGATGGTGATTCATTTCCAAAAACAGCAGCTCTGAAAGTAGTGCAGCTGCAAATCCCAGGTTCATATGAATGCACTTGTTTTAATACATTATTTTTGGATTGTAACAATGGTTAAGTTTTGTGTAAGGAGACGTTTATTTAGCTTTTTTTTTTTTGAAGGTTTGCCTTTTTGTAATTTCAGAATAGAGGAGTTTATACTTTTTGCAGCTCCTCTATAAAATAACAAACTACTTATTATTTTCTTATTAACATTAAGAGAGAAAAAGAGAGGCTGGTGAGGGAATGACTGTTTTTAACATAAGAAAGAACTGGAACTAACTTGGATAGTAAATATAAAAGGATAAAAACAATGAAATGTTATTCTTTCATAAATAAAAAAATTAACTTGGCAAATTGCTATGGTATGAGTGGAATAAACAAATCAATTTTGGGATGGTAACAGTAAATTATCATTATTGTTTATTTTTTCCAATAATAATGACACCCTGTCAGGCTTTGTTGTTTATATATAGCCTAGGGTGCATCAGTTGCCCTCACTTTCATAAAATCTGATGCATTTTTGTTTGGATGTTCCTTTTCACCAATAAAGACATCCTGTAAAATTTTTTGACCATATTCAAAAGTCTAATGGTGGCACCATGAGGTTCATTTTTTGCCAAAAAACGCTTATTTTATGTTTTCGCGTCAGGTTTGAATCACAATGTTGGACTCCGTTTATTGATTTATTGTGAGCCAGAGATCATGTTAAGAACCTTTGCAAGGGATTGAGAAGCATTAATGTGATTCATAATACATTTGTATTGTTTAAAAGTAGTTGGACAATGATTCAATGAACAGCTAAAACTCAAACTGTGCTTGATAATATATTTAGAATATGTACTAAAAATGTGGATCTAAGATATTTGGTATACTCTATAAGGTGCCATAATGTTTCATGAAAAGTGATCGAAATTTTGTCATAAAAGTCATAAAATAGCAGCTTTTTCCATAACTTTGAGCTCCTGGTGCCACCATTAAACTTTTGAATTTTGTCAAAATATTTCACCCAGTGTGTTTTCTTACCAAAAGGAACATAAAAACAAAAATACATCATGATCGGAGAAACTTTTCATTTTTAGGGGGCAACTGATGCACCCTAATATAGCCTCCATAAACATTTTGCCTTTGTGCAAGATTTTAACCCATGCAGTGCAGGTCAATACCTAACCTCCATAACTGACCAAGTGAAAGGTTTGTAGTGTGTTTGACACACGAATAAAGATGACAGCAATTCGTTTTCTGCCATGAGGAAGTGCAGTGTGTATGTAAGTGTGTGTGTGTGTGTGTGTGTGTGTGAGATACATTGTGTTTGACCTATGCATGGCTGTGCTTGAGGAATGGATCACTGCAGGGATGATGGTATTTATGATCCTGCTGATAAAGGCTGCTGGAAGAGAGACTCGTCCTCCACGGAGACAGCAGACAATCCTTCAGCTCGCTCTTTCCTCCAGGCCGCGGTAGAGCGATGGCCTGATTTACAGCCAGGATTATCTATAATCTCAAGGCTGGGAAATGTGGCTGATGACTGCGACTAATCCGAGAGTAAATCCAGGCAGCCCTGCGGCCCAGAAAAGATCTACATTCGCAGAGGAAAGCTGGTGATTTTGCACCTTGACAGAATCTGACGTTGCAGTTCCAAGGAGTGTGTGTGCTCACTGTAGATTGGTGCTTTTCGCTTTACCTGATGTGATATTTTTAAACGAGTCGAGAGGAAAGTCTGGTGCATCTGCACTCTTTGTGATCGTGAGAGTGCCATCACAGCTTTTTTTTCGCCCTCTTTATTCGTGTATTAGCAGAGCTATCAGGAAAAGCAGACACAGATACACACGGTACCTCAGCTGTAGTCAGTTACCATTGAGAGCCATTCATTGTGAAGAAATGCCCTGACCTATTGGTATTAGCTCTGGTCTTGCTAAGTTCTGCTATTCAGCACTCTGCATGGGAAAACTTCTCCTTAGAACTTCACCACATGTTCACCTGTTGCATTTTTTTCCACCACACTTTACATTGTCGATAAAAATAAAAATAAATATCAGTCTGTATGAAACGAATTGCTGTATGAAATCTGCAAGTTTAAACCTGAAAACCTTCATGTTTTACATAAGAAAGCTGAATTCAAATTTTACATTTGGAGTACTCTGCTTTGAAAATACACTATAAGAATGATCTTAGCTGTTTTTTAATGAGACAACTGATATATAGATCTAGAATGACTGACAGTTCAGATGAAGCCCTGTCCCTTTCCCCATCTCACATTTGTTTTGGCCGGTGTTTCTTGTTTCATTAGATTTTCTTCTGGCTTCAAAGATGCACTGAAACATCGTCCTTGCTTTCTGTCATGGCACATAGAGAATGTTTTGAGTTCATTAATGTGAAATGAACTCTATTAGTACAACCCCGATTCCAAAAAAGTTGGGACAAAGTACAAATTGTAAATAAAAACGGAATGCAATCAGGTGGAAGTTTCAAAATTCCATATTTTATTCAGAATAGAACATAGATGACATATCAAATGTTTAAACTGAGAAAATGTATCATTTAAAGAGAAAAATTAGGTGATTTTAAATTTCATGACAACAACACATCTCAAAAAAGTTGGGACAAGGCCATGTTTACCACTGTGAGACATCCCCTTTTCTCTTTACAACAGTCTGTAAACGTCTGGGGACTGAGGAGACAAGTTGCTCAAGTTTAGGGATAGGAATGTTAACCCATTCTTGTCTAATGTAGGATTCTAGTTGCTCAACTGTCTTAGGTCTTTTTTGTCGTATCTTCCGTTTTATGATGCGCCAAATGTTTTCTATGGGTGAAAGATCTGGACTGCAGGCTGGCCAGTTCAGTACCCGGACCCTTCTTCTACGCAGCCATGATGCTGTAATTGATGCAGTATGTGGTTTGGCATTGTCATGTTGGAAAATGCAAGGTCTTCCCTGAAAGAGACATCGTCTGGATGGGCACATATGTTGCTCTAGAACCTGGATATACCTTTCAGCATTGATGGTGTCTTTCCAGATGTGTAAGCTGCCCATGCCACATGCACTAATGCAACCCCATACCATCAGAGATGCAGGCTTCTGAACCGAGTGCTGATAACAACTTGGGTCGTCCTTCTCCTCTTTAGTCCGAATGACACGGCATCCCTGATTTCCATAAAGAACTTCAAATTTTGATTCATCTGACCACAGAACAGTTCCACTTTGCCACAGTCCATTTTAAATAAGCCTTGGCCCAGAGAGAAGAAGACGTCTGCGCTTCTGGATCATGTTTAGATTCGGCTTCTTCTTTGAACTATAGAGTTTTAGCTGGCAACGGCGGATGGCACGATGAATTGTGTTCACAGACAATGTTCTCTGGAAATATTCCTGACCCCATTTTGTGATTTCCAATACAGAAGCATGCCTGTATGTGATGCAGTGCCGTCTAAGGGCCCGAAGATCACGGGCACCCAGTATGGTTTTCTGGCCTTGACCCTTACGCACAGAGATTCTTCCAGATTCTCTGAACCTTTTGATGATATTATGCACTGTAGATGATGATATATGTTCAAACTCTTTGCAATTTTACACTGTCGAACTCCTTTCTGATATTGCTCCACTATTTGTCGGCGCAGAATTAGGGGGATTGGTGATCCTCTTCCCATCTTTACTTCTGAGAGCCGCTGCCACTCCAAGATGCTCTTTTTATACCCAGTCATGTTAATGACCTATTGCCAATTGACCTAATGAGTTGCAATTTGGTCCTCCAGCTGTTCCTTTTTTGTACCTTTAACTTTTCCAGCCTCTTATTGCCCCTGTCCCAACTTTTTTGAGATGTGTTGCTGTCATGAAATTTCAAATGAGCCAATATTTGGCATGAAATTTCAAAATGTCTCACTTTCGACATTTGATATGTTGTCTATGTTCTATTGTGAATACAATATCAGTTTTTGAGATTTGTAAATTATTGCATTCCATTTTTATTTACAATTTGTACTTTGTCCCAACTTTTTTGGAATCGGTGTTGTATATATTTGGCTACATTTTTTAGGGATGAATCCAAACATCAGCCAACTAGAAGGGCACTCGGAGAGCACAGACCTCCACCAAGGACAACAGTTGACTTTTCTTTGATATGCAAATCTGCAACCACAGCCACTTTATATACAGGCTGGATATATTTCCAAACCTATCAGAATTATGCACCTGCATGTGTATCCCAGAGGATTACTGGTTACCATGAATGTGGATTGTGATATGTCATCATCATATTTCTACTTTGGTTATGTTTTGTCACTATTGAACTGCCACCACAACCAAATGCTGTATCTCGCAATGTTAATGAAAGTGAAACTAAATTCATGGATCTACCCCGTGACTCAGAGCCACTCCAAAATATATTGGGTTTTTCCTTGGCCCAGGTGACACCCTTGAAAGTTACATGAAAATAATTTTGGTAGGTTTTGTGCAATCATGGTTACAGTCAGACAAACAAACAGACAAACAAATAAACCACACTGAAAACATAACCTTTTTGGCTGAGATAAAAATGGTAAAAAAAAGGCAGAAATTTTCAAACTAATGAAGATTAAATAGGCATACACTGAAGTGTCAATTTTAACATTTTAAACATAAGTTTCATTTTGAAAGTAATTAAAACACTGTTTCTATTAAATCAGTTTACACAGCAGCAATTTATTGCTATGAATTTTAAGACTAGCATTTTTGTACACTTTAATTGAAAGGCAATACATGCACATAATAACAAGAGTGCTCTGAGAGCACAATATCCCCCGCTGGCAACTATATCTATGCTATACTGTAAGTGCTTAATACACCCTCATGAAATTGTCAAAGTACAAGTTTGGTAATCAAGGGCTGCAGCTCTGTAAAATGCAACTGAAATGAACAAAATTGCAATATGTGTATTACCGACATATAACAAAGAATCCTGTCAAGTTTCGTGAAATTCCTCCAAAAATTGTGAGAGGAGTTGATTTCAGAAGGTGAGCACCCTTCCCGGGACGGACAGACAGACAGACAGATGGATGGCTGGACGGATGGATGGACATCACCTTGATATAATCTCCCTTTGGGTCTTTTGGCCAGCGGGGGATAAAATTTAATATTAGATTTTTAAAAATATTAATATTAGAGTTTTTAAAAATTCAGATTAACAACAGCAAGAACAACATTATTATTATTATTGCATCCATCCGTCCATTCATTATCTGTAGCCGCTTATCCTGTCCTACAGGGTCGCAGGCAAGCTGGAGCCTATTGCAGCTGACTATAGGCGAGAGGCGGGGTACACCCTGGACAAGTTGCCAGGTCATCACAGGGCTGACACATAGACACAAACAACCATTCACAGTCAGAGCCATCAATTAGCCTAACCTGCATGCCTTTGGACTGTGGGGGAAACTGGAGCACCCGGAGGAAACCCACGCAGACACGGGGAGAACATGCAAACTCCACACAGAAAGGCCCTCATCGGCCACTGGGCTCGAACCCAGGACCTTCTTGCTGTGAGGCAACAGTGCTAATGCCACCTATTATTGCATAATAATTAATAAAACCCAAAATAAACACAATTAGTCTGTTTCAAATGAAACAACAAGCATATTTAATAAAAAAGATGTCTCTGTTTAAGGCCACATTTTTTCAGTAACCTTGAATATGATTATTATTAAATGTATCAGTGTAACCTACTAATTATCTCTCTCTATCGATGCAGGTCGTGTACAAGAACAACGACATCCGGTTGGAGCTTTCTCGGTTGGCGCGCATCGTAGACCCTAAGATGAAGATCCAGGGAGATGTTGTGTTTAAGTGTGAGAACGTAGCCACACTGGACCCCATCTCGTTCGAGACACCTGAGGCCTACATCAGCCTTCCAAAGTGGAACACCAAACGCATGGGCTCCATCTCCTTCGACTTCCGCACCTCGGAGCCCAACGGCCTGATCCTGTTCACGCATGGCAAGCCGCAGGACAGGAAGGCGGCAGGGAGTCAGAAGAACACCAAGGTGGACTTTTTTGCGGTGGAGCTGCTGGATGGCAGTCTGTACCTGCTGCTGGACATGGGCTCGGGTACCATCAAGGTGAAAGCCACGCAGAATAAAGTGAATGATGGGTCCTGGCACCACGTGGACATCCAGAGAGATGGAAGATCAGGTCAGTCTGTTGGTGTGTGTAGATTTATCTATTTTTACTCCATTAAAACTTACTTAATTTTCCTTTTGAGCGAGAAGCTCATAGCTTAGTTGCAGCCACAAAAATTTGTACTGTGTGTTATCAGCACTTAACAGTAGATATGCTGAATGAATAAATAAATAAATAAATAAATAAACATCAGTGCTAATTAATTATTTGCATCTTAATAGTTTTAATGAATTCCATACAAACTCAGACTGTATAATTCCAGATGATTTTACTGTCGTGAATGTTTAGTGAAATATTTATCACTGAGGAATAGCCATTTATGCTTACATTATTCCTTCCTACATGTTTTCCCCCTCATTCTCTTTCTCACATGCTCTCGCCCTTAAATCTCTGAAGTCTAGTGAAGACTCCATATCAGTTCATACCACACACTTGTGTGAAGGTCTCGAGGGATATTAATAATGCAGCCGATTAGACAATAGTGTTTATGGGACCAGGCCGAAGTCACTTCTGAAGAGATTAGCTCTATTGATCCTTTCTTCTCTACTCTGGCTGCTTGGTTTACACTTTACTACATCTGTGTGTGTGTGTGTGTGTGTGTGTGTGTGTGTGTGTGTGTGTGTGTGTGTGTGTGTGTGTGTGTATGAAAGCCAGATTTACACAATTCACACACTCACGGCAAGGTCATAAACACAGGAAAAGACTCAAATACACTAGAGACCAACTACTCCTGTTGTTCCCTGGTATAAATGTTTCTTGCAGGGCTAAACACTCTCGAAAAAAGTCAATATGAGGTTTTATTTGTGACATCGACGTCAGATGATTTGCTGTCTTACTTTGTGATACCGAGAGCAAGAGCACCACTAACACTCATGATAAAATCTCACTGAATGGTATTAAGAAGCGAGAAGCAAAGCTGCAGCTGATTTCTTTCTGTCCCAGGCTATAGATTCCTGCAGTCTCTCAGTGTATCTCATTCGTGTCAGTTGATTACTCAGAGTGACACATCCACCAAGATTTGTCTCCACTCAGATGTTTTTTTTTTTTTTTAATATTTCAGACACATCTGTAACACATCATCATCAGGTAAATGTGAAATACACTCCTGCACAAAATAAATGGTCCAAACCCAATATTTTTTAGTTGGGTGGTTGGACTTTTTTTTTTTTCTGGAGTGTACTGTACAGTCGTGAGGTTTTTCTTTCCAAAAATGCCTTTGGACAGTACAAACTACACAGAAGATGGAACCGTACACTCACTGGCCACTGTATTAGGAACACCCATCCACCTGGTGTTTTATTCAGTTCTCTAATCACCCAGTCCCTTGACAGCAGCATGATACATACAATCATGCAGATACAAATCAGGAGCTTCAGTTAATTTTCACTTCAAACATCAGAACGGGTGGGCAGCACGGTGGTGTAGTGGTTAGCGCTGTCGCCTCACAGCAAGAAGGTCCTGGGTTCGAGCCCCGGGGCTGGCGAGGGCCTTTCTGTGTGGAGTTTGCATGTTCTCCCCGTGTCCGCGTGGGTTTCCTCCGGGTGCTCCGGTTTCCCCCACAGTCCAAAGACATGCAGGTTAGGTTAACTGGTGACTCTAAATTGACCGTAGGTGTGAATGTGAGTGTGAATGGTTGTCTGTGTCTATGTGTCAGCCCTGTGATGACCTGGCGACTTGTCCAGGGTGTACCCCGCCTTTCGCCCGTAGTCAGCTGGGATAGGCTCCAGCTTGCCTGCGACCCTGTAGAAGGATAAAGCGGCTAGAGATAATGAGATGAGATGAGACATCAGAACGGGAAAAATTGTGATCTCAAAGTGTGACTTTCTTTCACTGTGGCATGGGTGTTGATTTGAGCCAGATGGACTGGTTTGAGTATTTCAGGAACTGCTGATCTCCTGGGGTTTTCACACACAACAGTCTCTAGAATTTACACAGAATGGTGCGAAAAACATAAAAAAAAACACTGAGTGAGTGAGCAACAGTTCTGTGGGTGGAAACAAATGCCTTGTTGATAAGAGAGGTCAGAGGAAAATGGGCAGATTGGTTCGAGCTGCCAGGAAGGATAGATATAGTAACTCATATAATCACGCTTTACAACCGTGGTGAGCAGAAAAGCATCTCAGCATGCAACAGCAGAAGAACACATTGGGTTCCAGTCCTGCAGCCAAGAACAGGAATCTTAGAATCAACAACAAGCTCCTATTAAATTGGCCAGTGAGTGTAGTTTTATTGTTTAGCACAGCCTGAAACTAATTGAGCATTTAGGCTGCATTTATACTGAGAGGCATGATTCTATCACTTGAAACTTTTCATGATTTTTTTGGTTCCATCTATTCACATATATGCAAGACATGACTAACATCCGATTCCTGTTTTTACATTATTCCATCGCGGGAATGTGCTCAGCTGAAAACATCTTTTTCCCAGTGATGTTGCATCAGTGTGGCTGTAGAAAGAATGCCATTCTGTTGATTATGATTTACTAAGCAGGGCAAATTAGCGCTAGGCCACAGTCCAAAAAAGTACCAATGGGAGTGGCCAGTTCTGTGGGTGATCATACTAATGACTACTAACGCGCAAATTAATGAACACAAATGCAGTCCGGTCATTTTAATAACAACCAACGGTGCAAATTAGCATAGGGTGGCAAACAGGTACACGATAACGTGCCTTCAATATTAATATCGATATCGATATAAATCAATATGTTCTGAGAACGTCTTCCTCTGTCATTCCAAATAAATTAACATGAGTGGAGAAAATTCTCTTCCTCCTACCACATGCCTCATTCCTGAGTGTGCAGTGGGACTTTTGCCAGCACATAAATTATATTTGTTGAAGAGAAAATATTAATCTGAACAAACAAAACTCTATTTTGTATGTGCTGAACTTTACCTGCATGCTCCAACAGTCTCTGCGCTTTGCTCTGTACACTCGTTAACAGCGTCTCTCTCACGTAAAATTAAGACATGCTTTTTTTCAGCATTAAATAAAGGCTTCATTAGCAGTCAGTTGATTACTGCAAAACTTAGTAAATCACATTGCATGATTCATTTAAATAATGTCCTCCCTCAAATGTTGTGGTCTGAAACAGAAACTCCTATAAATACATATACAACGGGGCCAGACGTAAAAATCACTGTGTCCACAACTTCTCACTATGCACCTTTAATACATCCTGAAAGTTTTTTTTTTTTAAAACACCGACAGAAAATCTGGCTGTAAGTCTCTTTGCATTTGTTGAACAGCTTTTTATTTGATATACTTATTAAAACCCAGACTGTCTGTATCCTTCTTGTGTAATACAGTCCAGGAAATAGAAAGACAGTCGAGTTCCTGTAGTGGTTGTGTCCCCCTTTTTATGTCATATGAACTCCACTGGCTGGGCTCCATTATTCATGTTTATCATTTGAGTGCAAATAATACATTTAGATTTTGAAACTTCACAATTAACAAGAATCTGACATGAAAAAAAAAAGAATCTGAAAAATACACAACAATAAAATTCAGAATTGGAATTGGTTGCCAGTATAACTGTGGGCTTAACAAAAAGTCATTGAAATCATGAACCGGGCCCGGCACGATGGGCGGGCCTTTGGGGGCCGGGCCCGCCCATTTAGTCACGTGGGCCCGCCCTAGTGTGGGCCCGCCCGCCCTGTCATAGGCTAGGGCCAACAGCTTAACACAATATTTTAAATAAATAAATAAATAAATAAATCGCAGGCTACTACAATTAAACGCTTTTCTTTTTTTTTTTTTAAAGGGCATAATATTAAAGAAAAAGTCCTTAATTTAAAATGTGTATACATGACACTGTTTTCTTAACGTTTCGGCCTGCGCCCATCTCGTCAGCCCTGCGCTGTCATGCACTTGGCGTTTGATTTGCAAACTAAGCACTGGATGTAAGAAACTGGTTTTGACATTTCAGTTAACCTACAAAACACATCTGTATTAAAGATTAATGTTGTCATGCTTCACAAAACTAGATTTGAGACATAAAACTTTTAATGCGCATGGTTTCACTTAGAAGGGATTCAGTGACTGCAGTTAGGCTTTGTGCAGGGAGGATGAGTGTGATGTAATCTTCTGTTGCGCACTCTTAATTGTAAATATCAATCTTAATTTGCTGTCAACATTGATCACAATCATCCGTTTGCGCATTCAGTGTTGGGTATTCGGAACGAGTTTACAACATGACTCGTGCGCAAACGGAATACTGCCAATATTCCGTATGAAACGGAATATTCCCTGCAAATGCGCTCAGTGACGGACAATATATAGCAGCGGAACAGGGTGTCTGAAGAGCTCAAAATACACCATTTTAGAGTGTTTTTTTCAAAAATTTCTTCCGGGGGAGCATGCCCCCGGACCCCCCTAGTAAAATTGGGTTCGCCAATGCGTGCCCACTCCCAGCCAGTGCAATGCCCGGCTACTAGACCGTTTCTGCCGCCGGGTCTGTCATGAAACATTCACAACGGAATCTTGTGCAAATTTACAACATGATTTTAACATCTCCTTTTGCTTTTGTAACGACTGGATCTTTCTCCAACAGAGATATTCTTCCATTAGAAATGTTCCAGAAAATAGGCTTGATTGTTAAGATAGTCAAGTCAAAGTCCTTCCCACGCCAGGGTCTGGTCTTCCCAGGCACTCTCCTGTGCCAGTACTAACCAGGGATGGGTTTCCCAAAAGCATGGTAACACAAATGGTAGAGCGAAAATCACAATGAACAATCTCTCTCCTAGTTAAGATGCTCTTATCATTAAGAACCTTTTGCGAAACCCATCCCAGCTCTTTATGTACGTGGGTGCAGCACCAGTCTCCATTTCTGTAGCCCTCGGCCTCTCACCTATTACATAGCGGTTTACGGTTATTTAGCACAAAAGTTTTTTTTTAGCACAAATCCAAAGTCTTTTAGCACAAGTTCTAAAGTATCTTAGTACAATTCTATGTTCTTTAGCACAAGATCCAAGAACACTTAATCTTTATTATGACTACTTACTGATCATGTTTAAAGATGTTTGATGGATTTTTTTTTCATGAAAGTTGCCAAGATTCTGATCGAAAATGAGCGATTGTATTTCCCCACTCCGCCATCTTGAAACCGCCATGTTTGATGTAGCCCATATGTTAGTCACCAATCCTCCCTCCAAATTATTTAACACAGCACGTACCCTGACACAGTACGCTGCTACTGACAACTTCCAGGTTTGTTTTGTCTTAAATTATATCATATTTATTATTTACAATTTGCTAATTTGATAAAGAATGAAAAGTCAAGCGGAATTTACAAGATGATAAGAGTTTAAAGAAAGCTTTTTGTTTGTTCTTTATTTTATTTTTTTTTACAAAAGAGAAAAGGTCGAAAGAAAGGAAAACTATGTACAGCTATTTCAATTATTGTATTAAGCTATCTACATTTTAGATAATTGCTGTGACTTCTAATTGCAAGAAAGTGAAATAATTAAACTTGAAACAAAAACAAAAAAACAATAACAACAACAACTTGATAATCAATTAAACTGCAGGCGCTACTAAAAATGCACATGATTTAAGAAGTTGGAAGACATTAATTTCATTTTTATGGAAACGATCCATCCATCCATCCATCCATCCATCCATCCATCCATCCATCCATCCATCCATTATCTGTAGCCACGATCCAATAAACAAAAAATCTTGGACTGTAAATTTAGGTGCTGTCGGTGCTGGATCCTTGTCAGCTTCTTTTTGCTGACGAGCCTAGCCTGTAAACTCATCAGCACAGCTTCACTGTGCAACGGGGCACCAGAAGATAGAGAGGAATTTGTGCTCGTCCTGACGCCCTTCTGTTTAAACAGTTGTGCCACCCTTCAAGGGATCAACAACTGATCCTTAACATGCACAGCAGCAGAAATTCTGGCTTCCAGTCCCTAAGCAATCATAATAAACCCCTTCCTGTATCAAGATGAGTATTTTTTCTATTATCGTGACCATAATCCAGAGTTGTGCTAAAGAATATAGAGCTGTGCTAAGAGACTTTAGAACTTGTGCTAAAAGACTTTGGATTTGTGGTAAATAACCAGGTACCTACATGGCTAGGGTTACAGTGGGGAGCTAGTCCTCTGGTAAACACGAGAGTTTGATTCCCTACTCACATCTGTATTGTGGCATGCCTTGCCAGATGGTACCATTTTTATGATGATCTTTGGTATGACCCAACCACAAGTAGAACTCACGATCTCCCGGTCAAGAGGCAGCCACACTAACCACGAGGCCAGCTCGCGGTTTGTTAGGATAGGAATAAATTAATTTTTAGAAGATCAAATGACAGAGTTATTTCATCTTGATCAGTGTGGATACTCTGGGAAATAAATCAATGTTCTTTATTTTGATCTTACCATAATTAAATTAGGTCAGAGTTTATTTGAAGGGTACCTACATAGGGACTTGATAACACATTCATAAGTGACACATACAGTACATCTTTTACAAAGCAAACCCTTCTCTTTGTAGGTACTATATCCGTAAACAGCCGCCGTACCCCATTCACGGCCAGTGGAGAGAGCGAGATCCTGGACCTGGAGGGCGATATGTACCTTGGTGGACTTCCTGAGAATCGTGCTGGCCTCATTCTGCCCACCGAGCTCTGGACCGCCATGCTAAACTACGGCTACGTGGGTTGCATCAGGGACCTATTCATTGACGGACGCAGTAAAGACATCAGGCAGATAGCTGGAGAGCAGAACGGAGCGGGAATCAAACCATCCTGCAACAAAGTGCCAGGGAAGCAGTGCGAGAGCTACCCATGCAAGAACAAAGGGGTGTGCAAAGAGGGCTGGAACCGCTTCATCTGTGACTGCACTGGCACTGGATACTGGTCGCGTACCTGCGAGAGGGGTGAGTCAACATCAGTATTTCTGTCTATTTGAAGCAAATTCGCCAGACTTTTGTTTCTGCAGATGGAAATGCAAATCATGGTGCGTTCCCATCAACCAAACAAAACAACAGACACACACACACACACGCAAATATGGAAAGTTTCTCATATTCAGACTCGAGCTACACATGTGGTCAATTTTCCCATTCAGATTGTTCAAAATAACTGTGTAGTTTTCATGCCTTTTTCTTAGGGAGAATCTTTTTTTTTTTGAACAAATAACTAGATATTAGATTTGTTCAGCAGATTTTTCACACATTTAAAGCTTCAAGTTGTACTGACTCTCAGACGGACCACGCTATTTAACATAAAGCTGCAGTTTGTAATGACAATGATAATAAATTCAAAGCTACATTTAAAAAAAAAAAGACTTGTAATATTTCCATGCAGTTGATTTCAATAGTTTCTGCATTTCCTTAAGAAATGTTTTGGCACTGTACTTACAGTAATTCGACCGTCAACCACAGAAGTTGCAAATTTTTCCATAAAAGGCATCTTTACAAGGAATAAGTAGTTTCTTTAAAGGGAAGGAAGGGGAAGGTTTCCCGATGTGTAGCTACTTGAATACATGACATCTGTCTGTCTTTCTGATTTTGGAAATAAGTAGGAGGAGCCTAGCTGAAACTCGGAGCCTTGGCATCTTTGACTCACTCCATATCTTATTCACACTATAAACATAATACAAAATTTATGTCCATATGGTATTCATACAGATTGGTTTATCTGCTCTGTCCAGATGTATGACTATAAGTGTGCATAGTTCTGAAGCATAGTTCTAGATTTATAATAATCACATGATTTCAGTTCAGTTTGAATGTTTTCTTTTATATAGTAATTAGGTAAAATTGACAAATCACCTTGTGTCTGTTTGCTCAGCTTTTAACCTTTAAAATCCCACCAGGTGCCATTTGTAAACAGAAGATGAGTGACTTAATCATAATAATAAATAAGCTCATTAATCTCACAGCGTGGAGCAGTAGATCTGAGCTGGAGCTACAGTTACGACTCGACCAAAAGATTCTGGCTTTTACATTAAAAAAAAATGTGAAACTCAATTATGCTCTAAAATATTTTTTAATATTAAGTAATGCCTGATACATCTTTTGGCTCTAACCTGACTCATTACTTTGCTCCACCCTGACGTGTTACTCGGCTCTAACCTGACGCGTTATGTGGTTCTAACCTGACACGTTACTTGGCTCTAACCTGACACATTACTCGGCTCTAATCTGACACGTTACTCAGCTCTAACCTGACACGTTACTTGGCTTTAACCTGTTGTGTTACTCAGCTCTAACCTGTTGTGTTACTTGTCTCTAACCTGACGCATTACTCATCTCTAACCTGACACGTTACTTGTCTCTAACCTGACGCGTTACTCGTCTCTAACCTGACACGTTACTCGTCTCTAACCTGACGCGTTACTCGTCTCTAACCTGACTCGTTACTCGTCTCTAACCTGACGCATTACTCGTCTCTAACCTGACACGTTACTCGTCTCTAACCTGACACATTACTCGTCTCTAACCTGACATGTTACTCGTCTCTAACCTGATGCGTTACTTGTCTCTAACCTGACGCGTTACTCGTCTCTAACCTGTCGTGTTACTCGTCTCTAACCTGACATGTTACTCTTCTCTAATCTGACGCGTTACTCGTCTCTAACCGAATGCGTTACTCGTCTCTAACCTGACATGTTACTCGCCTCTAACCTGACACATTACTCGTCTCTAACCTGATGCGTTACTCGTCTCTAACCTGATGTGTTACTCTTCTCTAACCTGACATGTTACTCGCCTCTAACCTGACGCGTTACTCGTCTCTAACCTGACGCGTTACTCGTCACTAACCTAACGCGTTACTCATCTCTAACCTGACATGTTACTCGCCTCTAACCTGACACATTACTCATCTCTAACCTGACATGTTACTCGTCTCTAACCTGATGCGTTACTCGTCTCTAACCTGACGCGTTACTCGTCTCTAACCTGATGCGTTACTCGTCTCTAACCTAACGCGTTACTCATCTCTAACCTGACGCGTTACTCATCTCTAACCTGCCATGTTACTTGTCTCTAACCTGACGCGTTACTTGTCTCTAACCTGCCACGTTACTTGTCTCTAACCTGCCACGTTACTTGTCTCTAACCTGACACGTTACTCGTCTCTAACCTGACACGTTACTCGTCTCTAACCTGACGCGTTACTTGTCTCTAACCTGCCACGTTACTTGTCTCTAACCTGCCACGTTACTCATCTCTAACCTGCCACGTTACTCGTCTCTAACCTGACACGTTACTCGTCTCTAACCTGTCGTGTTACTCGTCTCTAACCTGACGTGTTACTCGTCTCTAACCTGACGCGTTACTCATCTCTAACCTGACGCGTTACTCATCTCTAACTTGTCGTGTTACTCGTCTCTAACCTGACGCGTTACTCGTCTCTAACCTGACGCATTACTTGTCTCTAACCTGACACGTTACTCGTCTCTAACCTGACACGTTACTCGTCTCTAACCTGACGCGTTACTTGTCTCTAACCTGCCACGTTACTTGTCTCTAACCTGCCACGTTACTTGTCTCTAACCTGACACGTTACTCGTCTCTAACCTGACACGTTACTCGTCTCTAACCTGACGCGTTACTTGTCTCTAACCTGCCACGTTACTTGTCTCTAACCTGCCACGTTACTCATCTCTAACCTGCCACGTTACTCGTCTCTAACCTGACACGTTACTCGTCTCTAACCTGTCGTGTTACTCGTCTCTAACCTGACGTGTTACTCGTCTCTAACCTGACGCGTTACTCATCTCTAACCTGACGCGTTACTCATCTCTAACTTGTCGTGTTACTCGTCTCTAACCTGACGCGTTACTCGTCTCTAACCTGACGCGTTACTCATCTCTAACCTGACGCGTTACTCGTCTCTAACCTGACGCATTACTCGTCTCTAACCTGACGCGTTACTCGTCTCTAACCTGACGCATTACTCGTCTCTAACCTGACACTTTACTCATCTCTAACCTGTCGTGTTACTCATCTCTAACCTGACACGTTACTCGTCTCTAACCTGACGCGTTACTCGTCTCTAACCTGACACGTTACTCGTCTCTAACCTGACGCGTTACTTGTCTCTAACCTGCCACGTTACTTGTCTCTAACCTGCCACGTTACTTGTCTCTAACCTGACACGTTACTCGTCTCTAACCTGACACGTTACTCGTCTCTAACCTGACGCGTTACTTGTCTCTAACCTGCCACGTTACTTGTCTCTAACCTGCCACGTTACTCATCTCTAACCTGCCACGTTACTCGTCTCTAACCTGACACGTTACTCGTCTCTAACCTGTCGTGTTACTCGTCTCTAACCTGACGCGTTACTCATCTCTAACCTGACGCGTTACTCATCTCTAACTTGTCGTGTTACTCGTCTCTAACCTGACGCGTTACTCGTCTCTAACCTGACGCGTTACTCGTCTCTAACCTGACGCATTACTCGTCTCTAACCTGACGCGTTACTCGTCTCTAACCTGACGCATTACTCGTCTCTAACCTGACACTTTACTCATCTCTAACCTGTCGTGTTACTCATCTCTAACCTGACACGTTACTCGTCTCTAACCTGACGCGTTACTCGTCTCTAACCTGACGCGTTACTCGTCTCTAACCTGACGCATTACTCGTCTCTAACCTGACGCGTTACTCGTCTCTAACCTGACGCATTACTCGTCTCTAACCTGACGCGTTACTCGTCTCTAACCTGACGCGTTACTCGTCTCTAACCTGACACGTTACTCGTCTCTAACCTGACACGTTACTCGTCTCTAACCTAACGCGTTACTCGTCTCTAACCTGATGCGTTACTCATCTCTAACCTGCCACGTTACTCGTCTCTAACCTGTCGTGTTACTCGTCTCTAACCTGACGCGTTACTCGTCTCTAACCTGACGCATTACTTGTCTCTAACCTGACATGTTACTCGTCTCTAACCTGACACTTTACTCGTCTCTAACCTGACGCGTTACTCGTCTCTAACCTGACGCGTTACTCGTCTCTAACCTAACGCGTTACTCGTCTCTAACTTGACGCATCACTCATCTCTAACCTGCCACGTTACTCCTCTCTAACCTGTCGTGTTACTCGTCTCTAACCTGACGCGTTACTCGTCTCTAACCTGATGCATTACTTGTCTCTAACCTGTCGTGTTACTCGTCTCTAACCTGACATGTTACTTGTCTCTAACCTGACACATTACTCGGCTCTAACCTGTCATGTTACTCATCTCTGACCTGATGCGTTACTTGTCTCTAACCTGATGCATTACTTGGTTCTCACCTGTCGTGTTACTCGTCTCTAACCTGACATGTTACTCAGCTCTAACCTGACACGTTACTCAGCTTTAACCTGACGTGTTAGTTGTCTCTAACCTGAGAAGTTACTCGTCTCTAACCTGACACGTTACTCAGCTGTAACCTGAGGTGTTACTCATCTCTAACCTGATGCGTTAGTTGTCTCTAACCTGACACATTACTCCACTCTAACCTGACATGTTACTCAGCTCTAACTTGATGCATTACTCAGCTCTAACCTGATGTATTACTTGTCTCTAACCTGACGCGTTACTCGGCTCTAACCTGATGCATTACTCATCTCTAACCTGATGTGTTACACGGCTCTAACCTGACATGTTACTCGGCTCTAACCTGATGTGTTACTCAGCTCTAACCTGATGCATTACTTGACTCTAATCAAATACATTACTCGTCTCTAACCTGATGCATTACTCCACTCTAACCTGACGCGCTACTCAGCTCTAACCAGACGCGTTACTCATCTCTAACCTGACGCGTTACTTGGCTCTAACCTGACGCATTACACAGCTCTAACCTGATGCATTACACGGCTCTAACCTGACGCATTACGCGGCTCTAACCTGACGCGTTACTCGGCTCTAACGTGACGCATTACTCAGCTCTAATCTGATGCGTTAATCGGCTCTAACCTGACACATTACTTGTCTCTAATCAAATGCATTACTCATCTCTAACCTGACACATTACTCCACTCTAACCTGACGTGCTACTCAGCTCTAACCTAATGCGTTACTTGCCTCTAACCTGACATGTTAATCTGCTCTAAGCTGACGCATTACGCGTCTCTAACCTGACGCGTTACTCGTCTCTAACCTGATGCGTTAATCGGCTCTAACCTGACGCATTACTTGTCTCTAATCAAATGCATTACTCATCTCTAACCTGACGCATTACTCCACTCTAACCTGATGTGCTACTCATCTCTAACCTGATGTGTTACTTGACTCTAACCTGACATGTTAATCTGCTCTAAGCTGACGCATTACGCGTCTCTAACCTGACGCGTTACTCGTCTCTAACCTGATGCGTTAATCGGCTCTAACCTGACGCATTACTTGTCTCTAATCAAACGCATTACTCATCTCTAACCTGACGCGTTACTCAGCTCTAACTTGATGCATCAGCTCAAACTTGATGCGTTACTTGCCTCTAACCTGATGTGTTACTCATCTCTAACCTGACGTGTTACTCACCTCTAACCTGACGTGTTACTCAGCTCTAACCTGACGCCTTACTCAGCTCTAACCTGATGCATTACTTGTCTCTAACCTGACGTGTTAGCTCTAACCTGATGCGTTACTCAGCTCTAACTTGATGCATTACTTAGCTCTAACCTGATGTGTTACTCGTCTCTAACCTGACATGTTACTCGCCTCTAACCTGATGCATTACTCAGCTCTAACCTGACTCATTACTTGTCTCTAACCTGATGTGTTACTCATCCCTATCCTAATGTGTTACTTAACTTGAACCTGACACATTACTTGCCTCTAACCTGATGTGTTACTCGATTCTAACCTGATGCGTTACTTCACTCTAACCTGATACGTTGCTCATCTCTAACCTGATGTGTTACTTGGCTCTAACCTGACGTGTTACTTGGCTCTAACCTGATTTGTTACTTGGCTCTAACCTGACTTGTTACTTGGCTCTAACCTGACGTGTTACTTGGCTCTAACCTGATTTGTTACTTGACTCTAACCTGACGTGTTACTTGACTCTAACCTGACGTGTTACTTGGCTCTAACCTGATTTGTTACTTGGCTCTAACCTGACGTGTTACTTGGCTCTAACCTGATTTGTTACTTGACTCTAACCTGACGTGTTACTTGGCTCTAACCTGATTTGTTACTTGGCTCTAACCTGACGTGTTATTTGGCTCTAACCTGATTTGTTACTTGACTCTAACCTGACGTGTTACTTGGCTCTAACCTGATTTGTTACTTGGCTCTAACCTGACGTGTTACTTGGCTCTAACCTGATGTGTTACTTGACTCTAACCTGACACATTACTTGGCTCTAACCTGACAAATACCTCAATTATCGCTAAGATTGCATACTTTAGATATGTTGCCTATTGTATTACTATCTGCTCTGCATTTTGGGTGATTTCCAGGACTCAGAGTGAAATGTCATTGAGTCTGGAGACAGAGAGTAAATTTACTGTAACAAGCTGTAAACAAGATACTCATGAATAAAAGCATGAGTATTGATTCGGTTCCACTTTCTGCAATTTCACGTCAGTTTGATTAATACAAATGTGGCCATTCTATACTCCAAAGTGCTCCCTTAGGTTGATTCTAGTGAGATTTCTCCAGTGATGCATTATAAACTGAACAAAAGAAGCAGAAAATAAAAGTACTCCAAAGTATCTGGGTTCTCTCTCTTCAAGGAAAAGGCAGGATGTTTAACAGTGATACTGATTTAACTTACTAGTTAAAAAAAGTATTTTACTGCTATCATCAAGCATACAGTTAGGTCCATAAATATTTGGACAGAGGCAACATTTTTCTAATTTTGGTTCTGTACATTACCACAATGAATTGTGAACAAAACAATTCAGATGCAGTTGAAGTTCAGACTTTCAGCTTTAATTCAGTGGGTTGAACAAAATGATTGCATAAAAATGTGAGGAACTAAAGCATTTTTTAAACACAATCCCTTCATTTCAGGGGCTCAAAAGTAATTGGACAAATTAAATAATTGTAAATAAAATGTTCATTTCTAATACTTGGTTGAAAACCCCTTGTTGGCAATGACTGCCTGAAGTCTTGAACTCATGGACATCACCAGACGCTGTGTTTCCTCCTTTTTAATGCTCTGCCAGGCCTTTACTGCAGCGGTTTTCAGTTGCTGTTTGTTTGTGGGCCTTTCTGTCTGAAGTTTAGTCTTTAACAAGTGAAATGCATGCTCAATTAGGTTGAGATCAGGCGACTGACTTGGCCATTCAGGAATATTCCACTTCTTTGCTTTAATAAACTCCTGGGTTGCTTTGGCTTTATGTTTTGGGTCACTGTCCATCTGTATTACGAAACGCCGACCAATCAGTTTGGCTGGATTTGAGCACACAGTATGTCTCTGAATACCTCAGAATTCATCCGGCTGCTTCTGTCCTGTGTCACATCATCAATAAACACTAGTGACCCAGTGCCACTGGCAGCCATGCATGCCCAAGCCATCACACTGCCTCCACTGTGTTTTACAGATGATGTGGTATGCTTTGGATCATGAGCTGTACCACGCCATCACCATACTTTTTTTTGCCATCATTCTGGTAGAGGTTGATCTTGGTTTCATCTGTCCAAAGAATGTTCTTCCAGAACTGTGCTGGCTTGTTTAGATGTTTTTTTAGCAAAGTCCAATCTAGCCTTTTTATTCTTGAGGCTTATGAGTGGCTTGCACCATGCAGTGAACCCTCTGTATTTACTTTCATGCAGTCTTCTCTTTATGGTAGATTTGGATATTGATACGCCTACCTCCTGGAGAGTGTTGTTCACTTGGTTGGCTGTTGTGAAGGGGTTTCTCTTCACCATGGAAATTATTCTGCGATCATCCACCACTGTTGTCTTCTGTGGGCGTCCAGGTCTTTTTGCATTGATGAGTTCACCAGTGCTTTCTTTCTTTCTCAGGATGTACCAAACTGTAGATTTTGCCACTCCTAATATTGTAGCAATATCTCGGATGTTTTTTTTTCTGTTTTCGCAGCTTAAGGATGGCTTGTTTCACCTGCATGGAGAGCTCCTTTGACCGCATATTTTCTTCACAGCAAAATCTTCCAAATGCAAGCACCACACCTCAAATCACCTCCAGGCCTTTTATCTGCTTAATTGAGAATGACATAACGAAGGAATTGCCCACACCTGCCCATGAAATAGCTTTTGAGTCAATTGTCCAATTACTTTTGGTCCCTTTAAAAACAGGGTGGCACATGTTAAGGAGCTGAAACTCCTAAACCCTTCATCCAATTTTAATGTGGATACCCTCAAATGAAAGCTGAAAGTCTGGACTTTATGTCCATGTCCATTATATAACTATAACTTGAATATGTTTCAGTAAACAGGTAAAAAAAAAACAAAATGTGTGTCAGTGTCCAAATATACATGGACCTAACTGTATGTGCTGATCTGATATTTAGTTAATTAATTAATTAATTACATTATATTACATTTAGTTACTGTCATCAAATACTCAACCATACTTAGATCATCCAGACTAAGTTCTGTAGGCATGTGATAAATTATCTAGTTTTGCATGTATGGCTACTTACTTACAAGTGCTTGTCTAATAAACACAACATAAAATCTGCTTATTCAAGTACTATTCCTAATAAAATAATAAATCGATATAAAAATTTTAAACCAATAGCAAAGTCAGAACACTGTGTGAATGTGCTTATTTTAGGGAGACCCACATGTTTACCAAATTTGGTGCGTGTACATGAAACTATGCCAGGCGCAAGACTCAGTTGCAAATGGTGGTGCTATAGAGTCACTGAGCCACACCTGGGGACAAAGATCTGGCCCTGAGTAACTGTCACAAGCACTGATGTATGTGCCAAATTTCATGAGTTTTCGCCCATGGGAACCACCTGAAAAATGATGAAGTCTTGAAGAAAAAAAAATCTGTGGACTCATAACCAGTAAGATATGACTTGATCTTTGTTTTAGATTTATTTGCTTACACTTTATTCATACGTTAATGAAGAAAATGAGTCTCTGAAAACTACAGAATGTTTAATAAGTCTGTCATTATCAAATCACAGCATTTATGTAATCTTCATGCTATGGCTTGACCAGAATTTTAACTTTTATTAGATTTTCAAACCAAAGAATTATAAGCAAAAGTCTGAAATATAGAAACTAGCCAGATACCATGAGTTATCAATTAAATTATATGATAATTAAGAACATTTAAGTTGGTACCTACTTTACCCACATTAAGATCACATCCTAGTTAATATTTAGCCTCAGGGTTCTAACTAGACCAAAATAACAGCATAGTGGCACCAGTCACACTGGCCGGGGGTCCGGGGCTGCCTTAAGCCCCTGAAAGCTCACGGGTTCTACATGCTTGGAGATGCATTCTAGTGCATTTCCTGGCACTTGCAGGCCTCCCTGAAAGTCACTCTTTTTTGCAATATTAATGAATTTTTTTTGCCAATTTTCTGTGATTGTTTTTGATCGAAGACTTATAATTAATATTTAAATAATATTGGCTGGCTTTGAGTGGCATATCAGATATATTCCATTCAGCTAGCATGATACTAAATGAGTCAAAGACAAGTTAGTTAGCTGAATGGAATATATCTGATAGACCATGAAAAAAGACAGCCGATATTATTATTATTATTATTATTATTTTTTTATTATTATTATACCTACAGATTCGATGGAACAATTATAGATTTTGCAAAAAGGTAAGAACAAGACGGTAACTTACTAATACTGAATGCTGATTCTGATCAAATGTAATTCAGTGTTCTGTCAATCCAATGTACTGTACAACGTTCTAACAATAAAAATGGTACAAGTCCAAAAAGCCTGAACAACAACCCAACTTATATACAAGTCAGTGGCAGCTGGTAGTCTTTCAAACAGGGGAGGCTGGTCGGTTACGATATTTCCAGATTTTAAAAGAAAAAAGAAAAAACACATCAATTTTGCCCATACTCTTGCCTCTGATCTGGCTGATTGTTGGCAGGGTCACAAACTGTGAAATAACAGGTTCTTTTGGCCCATTAGCCTACTGTCCAATATACATGATGGTGGTGTTGGGGGGTATATTTTAACATTTTATATTTTAAAATTGTGGCATGTTGTTTAAAAATTGATCATTATTGAAAGCAGCTCGGGGCGGCACGGTGGTGTAGTGGTTAGCGCTGTCGCCTCACAGCAAGAAGGTCCTGGGTTCGAGCCCCGGGGCCGGCGAGGGCCTTTCTGTGTGGAGTTTGCATGTTCTCCCCGTGTCCGCGTGGGTTTCCTCCGGGTGCTCCGGTTTCCCCCACAGTCCAAAGACATGCAGGTTAGGTTAACTGAGCGTAGGTGTGAATGTGAGTGTGAATGGTTGTCTGTGTCTATGTGTCAGCCCTGTGATGACCTGGCGACTTGTCCAGGGTGTACCCCGCCTTTCGCCCGTAGTCAGCTGGGATAGGCTCCAGCTTGCCTGCGACCCTGTAGAAGGATAAAGCGGCTAGAGATAATGAGATGAGATGAAAGCAGCTCTTTGTCAGGAACCTCAGCAGTAACAGCAGAGTGTTCTGTAATAGGCACAAGCACTGACCTTGGGGAGCCAAACATAGAGCTGGGTGCCACACATTTCATTCAGTGACACTTTCCCTATATTTTACTTATTTTGACTGAGAAATGTTTTATTGACAATTTTGATAACCCTTCACTTTTAATCCAGGTCTGTAGTGTGAAATGTTCTCGGCTGTGTTTTTGTTTAAAAATGTTTTCCAAATTGTAGCTGTGTTTAATTCATATCCAGAAAAATATATATTCCAATATAATATACTCAGCATAAACATTTTAAATAGATTCTATATTTTTGGTCCATCCATGACATATTACTAAAGTAGCCTATTTACTGTTGTTGATGTGGGTCACTTGCTGTTAGCCAATTCACTTTCTCGTACCAGGAGAGCTGAAAGGAACGAGTATTATTCCCTACCTTTTTCACCAAGTCAATTTGAGGCGTTGGTCTACCCTGCTCTTTAATTTTAATTTTTTCCTCGAAAGGAAGACTGGCAAATGGCTTCGCCAAAATTAAATCAACAATGCTTGGTATCCGTGCGCAGCTTTCTTGCTAGCTGACTAGCCCCCTCAAGTTCAGTCACTCAAATAAACGAAATTTCTGGAACTAAGATAGCAAACTTGACAACACTATATTTACACTTTATTTACAATGAAAATATATACAAACTAAAAAAGCTGGTAGAAACCGTATGTAATGAATGAAATCGAAATGTAAGCTGATCTCTTATAATACACCACAGCACTTGCGAATCCGCATGGGACTGAACTGAAATTTACTGCTGCCTGTCTATATTTGAAACGAGCTGTCAATCAAAGAAAATATCCGGCCGCTTTCACCAATCACCAGTCTCCTCGCGGAAAGCTTTGCCATGTCCCTCCCACTGTGAGACTGGGAGTCCATGGGAGTCTGGTGGGCAGGCATTTTCGCAGTATTTGTCCAATAATCGTCTTGCATTTTGATATTGAAAGTGCATAGCTCCCAAATGCCATTGAAGTCCACTGAGTCTGGGCTGCATCGCGTTGTCACGAGGGGGGAAAACTCACGCACACATTAGGCGAACTGGGGAAAGTTATAACGGAATGATTTCGCACTGTAGTTGGGTTGAGCACATATATTTATATGATTCTGGATCTGAAATAGCAATGTTATAAGGTCGGCTATAACATAAGCCTAGCGCCATTCATCCTACACGATGTTCGTCATTTTTAGAGGAGGCTGAGCCTCCCTCGTTGTCTGAGAGCAATTGCCCGTGCTACAAGTTATATACAGGTAGACAGTTCAAGTTCAAAGTTTCTTTTGGCCATAGTTAATTGTTACATTGCAGTTGTTCAAAAGAAAAGGGCTTTGCTGAGTGAAGTCCATGAGTGAAGTCCTCTCGTAAAAGTCTCCCTCACGTTTCCTCACCTCCAAGTAGAACTTTATAGTTCCGCTATTGCTCTCTTTTCCAGTTTTCCGATGTCCATTGGTCTGTTTTTCTCTTGCAAATATGCGTGAAGAATATCCAGTGAACTTTTGGTAGCCTTTCAGGTGTTCAGCGTGTCTTTCTCTTTAAATCTTCAGCTTTTAATGAAGCAAACCTCGCGGCCATTTTTGTGAACAAACTGTCACAGTCACTCACTAGTGTGAAAGTTTTACGTCTCCAACGTGTCTCTTTTCCAGTTTTTCGATGTCCGTTGGTCTGTTTTTCTCTTGTAAATATGCATGAAGAATATATAATGAACTTTTGGTAGCCTTTCAGGTGTTCAGTGTGTCTTTCTCTTTAAATCTTCAGCTTTTAATGAAGCAAACCTCTCAGCCATTTTTGTGAACAAACTGTCAGTCACTTGTGAGCACAGAAATTTTACATCTCTGACATGTCTCTTTTCCAGTTTTTTGATGTCCATTGGTATGTTTTTCTCTTGTAAATATGTGTGAAGAATATATAATGAAGTTTTGGTAGCCTTTCAGGTGTTCAGTGTGTCTTTAGTTTCAGTTTATTTATTTAGTGCTTAATACGAGCACTGAATTAACCCTGTCTTCTCTCTCTCCCGGCCAACAAAGAAATGATTGTGTGCATGCGCAGCAGATGTTTTGTCACTGGATCTTCGCATGAGCTCCGAAATGTGACGTCATGTTGTCTTTACAATGTGCAATATTATAACAATGTTGCACGCTCATTCTCCATTGGGGAGAGTGGCGTAATACATGGGGGATAAGCGATATAATAACAATATTGCATGCCATCAATAAACCCACTAGAAGGGAATAGAATACATGATTTTATTCCATGGAAAAAGTGGCCTGCATGTATAATAGTCAACTATATTAGTGACATATTTATGGAATAACTCAGGGACCGGCGTGTATTACGTGCATGGTGCGTAAGCGCCTCTTAACACGGATGGCACTTTACCACAAACACAGCATAAGAAAGGAGGTAAACTGGACTAGCATGATCAGTGACAATCTCCACATGAAACTACTCGGGCAGCTATACACTGGGCGCTTACTTAGACCAGGAGTGGAGTATGTCCGCATGCAGAACATTATCATGGCAGTGCACTGTCACCACCGTGTGGGGATAACAAGAGAAAATTAAACAAAAGACCACATTTTCAAGATTGACAAGTCTTTTTATTAGTGTAGCGGCAACTTTTACAGGCGTGTCAGCAATATTGTGGGCGTAACAGTAAGGAAACATTGCGTATTGGCCCAATACACTGAAAAGGACGAGTTAGAACCCTGAGCTCACGTGTTTTTCAGTGAAGCATTATCAATTAAGAGTAATATATATTTTTTAAAGCATATAAAGCACAATCAATTATTAAAAATTATGCAACAACAGATATCTAATTCATAACACTTAAAACAACAACAAACAATAAAATTTCAGCACTTGGTTTTTCATCCACGGTTCTGATAACATATTCTGGCCATGAAACTAGCCCCATCCCCCAGAAGAAAGGTTGGGTTCTTTTCCTTAAAAGGCAAACATAAGGAAGTTCAAGTTTGTTTTTTTTATTATTATTATTTCCAGTGCAAATGCAGTTTTAAAATGATAAAGCACCTCTTTAATTTTGCATTGCAGCCTGGATGTTACAACCTGGTAATGAAAAAAAAAAAAATATATATATATATATATATATATATATATATATATATATATATATACGGTATATATATATATATATATATATATATATATATATATATATACACACACAAAACCCTGATTGCAAAAAAGTTGGGACAAAGCACAAATTGTAAATAAAAACGGAATGCAATAATTTACAAATCTCAAAAAATGATATTGTATTCACAATAGAACATAGACAACATATCAAATGTCGAAAGTGAGACATTTTGAAATTTCATGCCAAATATTGGCTCATTTGAAATTTCATGACAGCAACACATCTCAAAAAAGTTGGGACAGGGGCAATAAGAGGCTGGAAAAGTTAAAGGTACAAAAAAGGAACAGCTGGAGGACCAAATTGCAACTCATTAGGTCAATTGGCAATAGGTCATTAACATGACTGGGTATAAAAAGAGCATCTTGGAGTGGCAGTGGCTCTCAGAAGTAAAGATGGGAAGAGGATCACCAATCCCCCTAATTCTGCGCCGACAAATAGTGGAGCAATATCAGAAAGGAGTTCGACAGTGTAAAATTGCAAAGAGTTTGAACATATATCATCATCTACAGTGCATAATATCATCAAAAGATTCAGAGAATCTGGAAGAATCTCTGTGCGTAAGGGTCAAGGCCGGATGTAGCGGTTCAGTGTGGGTGGGTGGAGCACAGAGGACGGCAGGACAGAGATCAGGTTTGACAGGGCGTTTTATTGCCACACTTTTCAGTATCACAACTATGCACTTTTGCAGACAGACACACACACTCTGCGTCTGGTTCCGGAAGAGACCCTCTGCTCTCGCTCTCCCTCCTTAAGTAGGGCGTGGTCACTGGGAAGACACACAAACACAGGTTAATTGTTCTCAGGTGTAGTGATTCTGCCACTTACCTTCCCTGACTCCGCCCTCCTGTTACAGACCGGCGCTTGACCATGCCCCCACAGATCATGCCACATACCCCCACTGCCCAACTCAGGCCGGACGGCCATATGGCCTGCAGCTGACTCCCCCCCCCCTTGACGGGAGAGAAAGTCCGCCATGACTATCTGCGCCCCCGGCCTGTGGACCACCTTGAAATTAAAGGGTTGGAGTGCCAGATACCAACGGGTGATCCGCGCGTTGGCATCCTTCATGCGGTGGAGCCACTGGAGGGGCGCGTGGTCCGAACAGAGGGTGAACGGGCGCCCCAGCAGGTAGTACCGGAGGGCGAGGACCGCCCACTTGATGGCCAGACACTCTTTCTCTATGGTGCTGTAGCGCCCCTCACGCACCGACAGCTTCCTGCTGATGTACAGGACAGGGCGGTCCTCCCCCTCCACTTCCTGGGACAAAACCGCCCCCAGCCCTCTGTCCGACGCATCGGTCTGCAACATAAAGGGGAGAGAAAAGTCAGGGGAGTGTAAAAGTGGCCCCCCACACAGTGCAGCCTTTACCTCAGAAAAAGCCCGCTGGCATTGCTCCGTCCACTGGACCGGATCTGGTGCCCCCTTTTTAGTCAGATCAGTCAGTGGGCTGGTGACGTCCGAATAATTAGGTATAAACCTACGATAATAGCTAGCCAGGCCCAGGAACTGTCTCACCCCCTTTTTGGTCTTGGGCCTCAGGCAGGCCGCAATTGCTGCGGTCTTGTTAATTTGGGGACGCACCTGCCCGTTGCCCAAGTGGAAGCCCAGATACCGTACTTCCACCCACCCAATCGCACACTTCTTCGGGTTGGCTGTGAGTCCCGCTCGCCTCAGCGACCTAAGGACGGCCCTTAGGTGTTCAAGGTGCCTTGGCCAGTCATTACTATATATGATGATGTCGTCGAGATAGGCGGCCACATAGGTGGAGTGGGGGCGGAGGACCCTGTCCATCAGCCGCTGAAACGTAGCGGGTGCCCCACCAGCCCAAACGGAAGTGTGACGAATTGGTGTAAACCAAATGGTGTGGAAAAGGCTGTTTTTTCTCGGGATAGTGGAGTCTGCCAATATCCCTTCGTCAAATCCAGTGTCGAATAAAAGCGAGCCGTGCCGAGTCGATCGAGCAACTCATCAATACGAGGCATTGGGTACGCGTCGAATTTAGACACCGCGTTGACTTTTCTATAGTCCACACAGAACCGGACCGACCCATCGGCCTTGCGTACCAAGACCACCGGGCTGCTCCAGTCACTGTGGGACTCCTCGACGATGCCCATTTTGAGCATGGTCTCAAGTTCTTCCCGAACCACCTTTTTTTGTGTTCGGGGAGCCTGTAAGGGCGGCTATGCACTACCACCCCCGGGGGCATCTCTATGTGGTGCTCTATGAGGTTAGTGCAACCGGGCAGGGGCAAGAACACATCCGAAAACTCGGTCTGCAACTGGGCGACCTCCGTGAGTTGGGTCAGGGAGAGGTGGTCTCCACAGGGGACCAGAGAGGTACGTGATGCCAGTGCCCCTTTTTGAACCTCCGGCCCCAGCTCCGCCTTCTCCGGAACCACTGACACCAATGCCATGGGGACCTCCTCATTCCAGAGTTTAAGCAGATTGAGGCGGTAAATCTGTAGCGCCCCACCCCTGTCCGTTCGCCTCACCTCATAGTCGACGTCCCCGACTCGCCGTGTGACCTCAAAGGGACCTTGCCACTTGGCGATCAATTTGGAGCTCGATGTGGGTAACAGTACGAGTACTTTATCTCTCGGTGTGAACTCCCTAAGGCGCGTACCCTTGTTGTACAGGCGGGCTTGCCGTTCCTGGGCCTGCCGCAAATTCTCCTGGGTTAGGTGGGTGAGCGTGTGGAGTTTTGCGCGCAGGTCCATAACGTATTGAATTTCGTTCTTGCTTTTTGAAGGTCCCTCCTCCCAATTTTCCTGCAGCACGTCTAGGATGCCGCACGTCTTACGCCCATATAATAATTCGAACGGGGAGAACCCCGTGGAGGCTTGGGGGACCTCTCGCACTGAGAACAACAAGGGCTCGAGCCACTTATCCCAATTACATGCGTCCTCACTTACGAATTTTTTAATGATATTTTTGAGGGTGCGATTGAACCGTTCCACTAAACTGTCCGTTTGTGGGTGATACACACTGGTGCGGATCGGCTTAATCCCCAATAACCCATACAGTTCGCGCAGTGTCCGTGACATAAATGTAGTGCCTTGATCAGTCAGAATCTCTTTCGGGATTCCGACTCGGGAGATGACGCGGAAGAGTGCCTCTGCAATACTGCGTGCTGAGATATTGTGCAGAGGCACTGCTTCCAGGTACCATGTTGCATAGTCCACCAGAACTAATATAAAGCGGTACCCTCGTGCTGACCGATCTAATGGCCCGACGAGATCCATCCCAATTCTTTTGAACGGGGTCTCAATTAAAGGTAGGGGGTGCAAAGGCGCTTTTGGAATGGCCACTGGATTTACTAATTGGCATTCGCGGCACGCCGTACACCACCTACGAACGTCGCCGCGAATCCCCGGCCAATAGAATCGGGCCATTATTTAGGCTAGTGTTTTGTCCTGCCCTAGGTGTCCAGCCATGGGATTAAAGTGAGCCGCCTGGAATACCAATTCCCAGCGGCTCTTCGGAATTAAAAGCTGCGTGACTCGCTCTTTAAGGCCCGGTCCCACTGGCCGATGGACACAAAACGTATGCGAAAAGGACACAGCGGACGAGCAAAATTTCGGGGGTGGCTCTATCCGTTTTCATCCGCTCCAGAAATGGACAAAATTGGCGAAAATTTGCGAAAACAGAACGGAAAAGAACGGACGTGGGTAGTATATAGCGGGGATGTTAAACGCATGTTCATAGGAAGCCTAGCGGATGAAAGCGGATGGAAGTGGATGACAGCTCCGAAGGGGTTACCGGTGATAACTGAGAAGCGGACGCATAGCAGAAAGAGCGGATGCATAGCGGATGAAAGGGATGCATCACGTACGCCTAATGGAAACAAAGGGGATGTTGCGCGGATGTATATCAGATGCAGACCGTTCACTGCGCATGCGGGGGGTATGAATTGCGTCTGCTTCACGGATATAAAGGGATGCAGCACGCACGCCGTCAGCATAAAGCGGAAAGACGTGCTGGCGGCTACATTGATACATCTCTACTACTAGATGATTTTCTCCCCCTTTTTATACAAAATATCGATTGTCCGCTAGGTGTCCTTCTACATACTCTAGACATACTCCAGACATCCTAAATATACGAGATACATCCCAGATATAAACGCTTTGTCCGTTTTGAATACTTTATATACGAGATGCATACGCTTACATCCTTTCTATTTCCGTGCTACTAACGATGAATAGACGTTTCATGTACCTTATCTTTCCTCCCTCTTTCCATTTTCAGCTGCAGCGGATGTGAGTTGCGAGGATGCCCAGAGGATGCAGAGAGGATACAGCAGACGTTTAACGGATGATAATGGACATAGAACGTTTGTTGCTCGTATATGTCGCGGATTTGGATCGTACACAGCGGAAAGTTCATCCGTTCTAAAAGTTTTGTGCAGCTCAAAACTTTTTGCGCGGATGAAATCACAGTGGACGGATGCCCGATGGATAGAGCGTATGAAGCACGTATGCAATGAGTACACAACGGATGCATAGCATTTTCCAACGGATGGCAAAGATTTTTTTACGTTTTACATCCTCTTTGCATCCGTAAGTGCAGTGGGACCGGGCCTTTAGTTTGAGTGTCCTGCGTCACTCGGTATAATCTATCCTTCATAATCGCAAAGTAGGGGAAGGACGGGGTGGCGTTTGGCTGGATCGTTTGACCATCGATTACTCTCACTTGGTCAAACGCATGCCGCAGAATCTCATCTCATGACTGCTCTAACAGGAAATCAGCGAGGGATTCCCCGAGAGAGGGAGGAGGAGCCGGCGGCTCCTCACTCCGACGCGGAGATGACGTAGACGGCTCTGTGACAGCTGCTCCCGCCAAAGCGACACCGGGACCTCCCCCTGTTAAATGACAGGACCCACTCTTCACTAAATGTGTCATTAAATCCCAAAATCCCGGCCAATCAGTCCCCAAAATTAAAGAGTGGGTAAGGCGAGGATTAACCGCCGCCTTCACTATAACTTTTTCCCCTCTGAAAAAAATGTGGACTGACAACAAAGGGTAGCTGTGAACATCCCCGTGCACACACAACACCTTCACCCCCTGTGCTCCCCCCAATGCCTCGTTTTGAACCAGGCTTTGGTGAATGGACGTCTGATTACAACGGGAATCCACCAACACCTGATATGTATCCCCTTGAATACTCACCGGTATGCGATACGCTCCGGCCCGATCGAGGGCGGCCTCTGGCGCGTCGGGGATCCGAACCACCGCGCCCACCTCCCTTGCCGTGCACTGCTGTTGTTGGAGGTGGCCCGGTTCCCCGCAGTGCCAGCAAACCGGCCCGGGCTTCCTCTCTGCACCGATGTTTTGGGGCTCACTCACCTGGGGGGGGGGAGAGACAGACACAGAAGGGAGAAACGGGAGGGCACCGTGGGTGCGGCGGGCCGGCTGGGGTGGTGCCGACCCCCGCCTCCGCGGTGGGGGAATGGGGCGAGGACGGGACACAGGAGGAGGGAGAGAGAGAGAGAGAAGAGGAGAGAAGATAAGAGGCTGTCTGCTGTCCTGCTGCCGGAACAGCCATCAAATGGTCCTCCGCCAGCTCGATGGCCTGATCCAGCGACGCCGGGCGGTGGCACTGGACCCACTCCGCGGTTCCTGCTGGCAAGCGCACGACAAACTGCTCCAGCACCACCTGATCGACGATCTCCTTGGCGTCGTGGTTGTTGGCCCTCAGCCACCGCCAGCAGGTGTCCCGGAGTTGCTGGCCAAACGCGAACGGCCGGCCGACTTCCTCCAAGCACAAGGCGCGGAAGCGCTGGCGCTGCTGTTCCAGGGTGCGCCCCATGCACTGGAGGATGGCCCGGCGGAGGTCCGCGTAGGCCAGCCGGCGGTCGGCGGGGAGCTGTAGCGCGGCCGGCTGTGCCTCTCCCGTTAGCAGAGGGAGGAGGCGCGCCGCACGCTGCTCCATCGGCCACCCCGAGGCCTCTGCGACTTGCTCGAAGAGCGTGATGAAAGCCTCGGGGTCGTCCTGCGGACCCATCTTGGTTACGGTGGGGGGGGGAAATGGGCCCGCGGTGGGAGCGCTGGTGGACCCCGCCGACGCGAGGAGGTGCCGGAACGCCTCCCGATCTTCTTGCTGGGCCAGCACCAGGGCCTCGAAGCGCCGTTCTTGTTCCTTGCGGAGGGTGACGAGCGCCTGGTGCTGGCTTTGCTGGGCCGTGGCGAGGGCGTGGACCAGTTTGGCGAACGGGGAAGACTCCATGGGGCTGATCGGCTGCTGTACTCCACAATGTCCCGGGTTTCGGCACCACTGTAGCAGTTCAGTGTGGGTGGGTGGAGCACAGAGGATGGCAGGACAGAGATCAGGTTTGACAGGGCGTTTTATTGCCACACTTTTCAGTATCACAACTATGCACTTTTGCAGACAGACACACACACTCTGCGTCTGGTTCCGGAAGAGACCCTCTGCTCTCACTCTCCCTCCTTAAGTAGGGCGCGGTCACTGGGAAGACACACAAACACAGGTTAATTGCTCTCAGGTGTAGTGATTCTGCCACTTACCTTCCCTGACTCCGCCCTCCTGTCACAGACCAGCACTTGATCACGCCCCCACTGCCACACCGGAAAACCATACTGGGTGCCCGTGATCCTCGGGCCCTTAGACGGCACTGCATCACATACAGGCATGCTTCTTTATTGGAAATCACAAAATGGGCTTAGGAATATTTCCAGAGAACATTATCTGTGAACACAATTCACCGTGCCTTCCACCGTTGCCAGCTAAAACTCTATAGTTCAAAGAAGCAGCCGTATCTAAACATGATCCAGAAGCGCAGACGTCTTCTCTGGGCCAAGGCTCATTTAAAATGGACTGTGGCAAAGTGGAAAACTGTTCTGCGGTCAGATGAATCAAAATTTGAAGTTCTTTATGGAAATCAGGGACGCCGTGTCATTCGGACTAAAGAGGAGAAGGACGACCCAAGTTGTTATCAGCACTCAGTTCAGAAGCCTGCATCTCTGATTGTGGGTGCAATCAGTTAATTATTGAAATTAAGTGATCAATCTCGTTAAATCAGTCTCATTAAATTTTGAAGGTTAATAATTAAAATGAATCAATCCCACTGAATCGTTTTACTTTGACTCATTTGAATTGAATCATACCATAGAATCAGTCTCATTTGAAGTGAATCATTCAGTGAATCGTTCAATGAATCATTTAGTGAATCGTTCAATGAATCATTTAGTGAATCATTTAGTGAATCGTTCAATGAATCATTTAGTGAATCGTTCAATGAATCATTTAGTGAATCATACCATTAATCCTGGTGCTTAATAATAAATTACCAAACAGCTAAATTATGGTATATTTCCAAATTATTACGATCACTTACCATATTACATAACTTATATGCACCTTTTTGAATTCTTTGAGAAGATTGGGGACTTCAGATATTGTTCACACCAACAAGATGAATACACACAGCTTTGATAATAAATGAATTTATTATACAAAGATAAAAATGGATAATCAATATATACAAATATGATATGGTGTGTGTGTGCGCGTGTGTGTATGGCCTAGCTTGTTGCTAGCTAAAACAAAGGAATGTTATCTAAATAGAACAAAGGATTAGCTCTGTTGCTAAGGTGTGCTTGTGTGTGTGTGGGGGGGGGGGAAGGACTTGACCATGTGTTTAGCCTCGTGTAGCTAACTACACGTGGTGGAGGCCTAGATTAGCCTTGTGTTGCTAGTGTGTTTGTGAAAGGCCCTATGGCCTAGCTAAAGTGTGTTTGTTAGGCCTGGTGAGGCCTACTGAGCATGTGTTGCTAAAGACAAAGGGAAGCTGTCTAAAGTGTATCAGGCCTGGTCAGGCCTGTTGAGCACGTGTTTTCTCAGTAACAAAGATTCCACACTCATAACATTACCAAACTCACTGAAACCTTGATAAGGTCAAAATGTATGATAAGGAAATTAGTGTTAGTCAGAGAGAAAAGCATGCACAACCTATTAAAACAATTGAGAGAACATAGAACCAAAATAAATCAACACACTGCGTGTCTAACAGTGTAACAGATAAACCTGGGTTTAAATTCACACTATTTCAATAAAAGCAAATTCCTAAGACTATCTTAATTATGCCCAAATGCCAAAATCTTACTTAATCCTGCCTTTAGCAAGATATGAAGAACTATTCGCCGGTGTAGTTTCGGGCCTCGCCGTGGGAGCACGTGAGCCGCTCGTGATGGAGGTGTAGAAAACTTTCGGGTTCAGCGGAGCACTTGGGTGGTTCCCGTGGAAAGCAGAGGATTCTTGGTCCGAACCTCAGCATTCGTGAGGAAAAGTCTCTGATCAGAATAAGATGCACAGCGCTTTTGAGTTAAAAAGGATTCAATCGCTTCTTAACTTTTAACTGCCTGGGCTGCAGTCGTGACGTCACTTCTAATACAAGTAAACCGGTTGTAACTCAGGTTGAGTTTAAAGATCGTGCTATTCTGGACTTTTACCTTGGCCAGTGGTTAGGCACAGAACGCGCTGGATGGTGAATCTCGCAAGAAAGAAGTGTCTTCGGGTTTGAGAGCATCTCTTTATGTGTCTAGACTCATCGGAATCCGGACGCGAGAGACAAAATGGCGGAGCTTCCGCTTGGACTTATGCGCGCATGGCGGACTGACGTAGATGATTCCGCCCACGTGTGATGTAGGTCACATGGAAGTTGCCTGGGAATTGTAGTTCTGACACAAGATGGCGGCATGATACCTACACTGATGGTATGGGGTTGCATTAGTGCGTGTGGCATGGGCAGCTTACACATCTGGAAAGACACCATCAATGCTGAAAGGTATATCCAGGTTCTAGAGCAACATATGCTCCCATCCAGACGATGTTTCTTTCAGGGAAGACCTTGCATTTTCCAACATGACAATACCAAACCACATACTGCATCAATTACATCATCATGGCTGCGTAGAAGGGGGCATCATAAAACGGAAGATACGACAAAAAAGACCTAAGACAGTTGAGCAACTAGAATCCTACATTAGACAAGAATGGGTTAACATTCCTATCCCTAAACTTGAGCAACTTGTCTCCTCAGTCCCCAGACATTTCCAGACTGTTGTAAAGAGGAAAGGGGATGTCTCACAGTGGTAAACATGGCCTTGTCCCAACTTTTTTGAGATGTGTTGTTGTCATGAAATTTAAAATCACCTAATTTTTCTCTTTAAATGATACATTTTCTCAGTTTAAACATTTGATATGTCATCTATGTTCTATTCTGAATAAAATATGGAATTTTGAAACTTCCACATCATTGCATTCCTTTTTTGGAATTGGGGTTGTGTACATATATATATTAGTTAATTCCAAAATTTTAATTTGCCCTAAAGAGGTTTGATATTATAAATGAATTGCTGATTGTTTTTTCTTCAGATTTGTCAGTGAATGTTGACATATCAAATCTGTTTCAATGTCTGTTTTTTTTTTTTAAAGAGAATATTCATACACTGTAAGAGTGTGTGTGTGTGTGTGTGTGTGTGTGTGTGTGTGTGTGTGTGTGTGTGTGTGTGTATACATATGCCCAGGGCACTTTGTCCTGTCCTGTCTCTGTGGACTCCACATAGTTGGCTACATCACCTAATTTAATCGCTATTGATTCAGATGGTGTCAAGGCCATCAGCGATGACCCCTGTGTGTGTGAGCGAGAGTGTGTGAGAGAGAGAGAGAGAGAGAGAGAGAGAGATCCTTCAGCAATATTTCATACAACTCAGAGCACTCACAACTCAGTCATGAGAGATTATTATAGTTTTACTGCCTTTGTTCTGTATAATGATATTTTTTCCAGTAACTTCCAACATAAGTGTCATTCAGATAATATTTAACACAACATAAAATCTGCCTAAAGCTATGCAGTAATGATACATGAACATTTTTCTTCCTCCTAAAAGCTTTTTGCATATCGATTTCGTGTTCTAACATCTCTGATTATGTTGGATGAAGCAGTGAGAGATGACACCCATGGAGGTTTTTCTCATAATTACTCTTTCAGACCTAATCTGTGTAATTATGTCTGTGATTTAGCTTCTTTCTCAGGTTGTCATTTCTTTTGATTGCCTGTGACTTTTTTCTCTCTGTCCTCTGGGGATGATGATGATGAGGAGGAGGAGATTGGGTCTGTAAAAGAGACACATTAATTAGATCTCTCTGCTTTTATGGTTTACATTCGTGCCTGTGTATGACCTTGTTTATGGGCCCTTCTCAGAGTTCAGTTACGTGTGTGTGTGTGTGTGTGTGTGTGTGTGTGTGTGTGTGTGTGTGTGTGTGTGTGTGTGTGTGAGAGAGAGAGAGAGACATGTGTATTCGTTGAAATATTAACTGCAGTCTTAAAAATGTTTACAAAGGTACATGGTAGTTGTGTCTGAGGGGCAGAGGTTAGATAATATACAGTGGTGCTTGAAAGTTTGTGAATCCTTTAGAATTTTCTATATTTCTGCATAAATATGACCTAAAACATCATCAGATTTTCACACAAGTCCTAAAAGTAGATAAAGAGAACCCAGTTAAACAAATGAGACAAAAATATTATACTTGGTAATTTATTTATTGAGGAAAATGATCCAATATTACACATCTGTGAGTGGCAAAAGTATGTGAACCTTTGCTTTCAGTATCTGGTGTGACCCCCTTGTGCAGCAACAACTGCAACTAAACATTTCTGGTAACTGTTGATCAGTCCTGCACACCGGCTTGGAGGAATTTTAGCCCATTCCTCCATACAGAACAGCTTCAACTCTGGGATGTTGGTGGGTTTCCTCACATGAACTGCTCGCTTCAGGTCCTTCCACAACATTTCAATTGGATTAAGGTCAGGACTTTGACATGGCCATTCCAAAACGTTAACTTTATTCTTCTTTAACCATTCTTTGGTAGAATGACTTGTGTGCTTAGGGTTGTTGTCTTGCTACATGACCCACCTTCTCTTGAGATTCAGTTCATGGACAGATGTCCTGACATTTTCCTTTAGAATTCACAATTCATTGTTCTGTCAATGATCGCAAGCTGTCCTGGCTCAGATGCAGAAAAACAGGCCCAAACCATGACACTACCACCACCATGTTTCACAGATGGGATAAGGTTCTTATGCTGGAATGCAGTGTTTTCTTTTCTCCAAACATAATGCTTCTCATTTAAACCAAAAAGTTCTATTGTGGTCTCATCCGTCCACAAAACATTTTTCCAATAGCCTTCTGGCTTGTCCACGTGATCTTTAGCAATGTTCTTTTTGGAGAGCAGTGGCTTTCTCCTTGCAACCCTGCCATGCACACCATTGTTGTTCAGTGTTCTCCTGACAGTGGACTCATGAACATTAGCCAATGTGAGAGAGGCCTTCAGTTGCTTAGAAGTTACCCTGGGGTCCTTTGTGACCTTGCCGACTATTACATGCCTCGCTCTTGGAGTGATTTGTTGGTCGACCACTCCTGGGGAGGGTAACAATGGTCTTGCATTTCCTCCATTTGTACACAATCTGTCTGACTGTGGATTGGTGGAGTCCAAACTCTTTAGAGATGGTTTTGTAACCTTTTCCAGCCTGATGAGCATCAACAATGCTTTTTCTGAGGTCCTCAGAAATCTTTGTTCGTGCCATGATACACTTCCACAAGTGTGTGAAGATCAGACTTTGATAGATCCCTGTTCCTTAAATAAAACAGGGTGCCCACTCACACCTGATTGTCATCCCATTGATTGAAAACACCTGACTCTAATTTCACCTTCAAATTAACTGCTAATCCTAGAGGTTCGCATACTTTTGCCACTCACAGATATGTAATATTGGATCATTTTCCTCATAAATGACCAAGTATAATATTCCCATCTCATTTGTTTAACTGGGTTCTCTTTATCTACTTTTAGGACTTGTGTGAAAATCTGATGTTTTAGGTCATATTTATGCAGAAATATAGAAAATTCTAAAGGATTCACTAACTTTCAAGCACCACTGTAGGTCTGTCTCATTTTATGTGCATTTAAAAAAAGTTATCATCCATGACTGATATCATTAGACAGACAGACAGACAGACAGACATACAAACAGATACAGACAGGCAGAAACAGACTGCAGACAGACAGACTTTAGGATAGACTGTCGGGAGACAGAGGGAAAGATAGGCTATAGACAACAAAAAAGACAGACTGAGATAGACTGGAGACAGACAGATTGATAGACATACAGACAGATAGAACGACTGTAGACAGAGTGACAGACAGAGACATACGGACAAACTAACAGACAGACATAAAGATAGAAAGATTGTTAGAGTATAGACAGACAGGCAAACAGACAGACAGATTGATATACAGACAGACAAGCAGATAGAAAGATAGAGTGTATTCAGACAGATAGACAAAAAGACAAAAAAATATAAACTGTAGACAGACAAATATAGCGAGACACAGGTGTCTTGAGTGTACTGAGGTCAGGGGCTTGATCCACATGTCTCCATGTCCATCTCTCATATCAACACAAATATCGGTCAAATACATTGCTATTTTCTCAAACCCAAATATTTTATTGCTCAAATTAATGATTATAATCAAAGGTGTCTTGATGTTCACGTTGGGTCAATGAATGCAGTCATGCTACAGAGCAAACTACAGTGTTACACATCTCCATATGTTCGTGGTGTGTTATTCCATCCTATGAGCTCACAAACCTGAACACAGCTGAACTATGAGAAAATGGCTGGTTTTCCCATTTCATCATTTCAACCTTGAAGCCTAAAATGAGAAGCTGCTCTCCCTGTACACGTCTACTAACCATTTCCTAGTTTCCTGCTGAACTGCACCCTCAGCTCCTGCAAGCAACAGAAACCCTTCTGATGTCTCACCAACATAAACCAGAATTTAAATGAATATACAAAACAATTGTAGTGGAAAACATAGTATGCTTTTTAAAATGATACAAAATCACTGGATTTTGCTGAGCAGAAAAGTTGGCTCTAACGTTAATCAGCTAACAGAGTTAGCTATCTGTCAGTAGGCTAATCCACTCCGCATGATGGTGATCTCAAACTTTATAAAGATTTACTACAATGTAGTTAAATAACAAGTACTTAGGTTAACCAGTGTAGGTATCATGCCGCCATCTTGTGTCAGAACTACAATTCCCAGGCAACTTCCGTGTGACCTACGTCACGCGTGGGCGGGATCACCTACGTCAGTCTGCCATGCACGCATAAATCCAAGCGGAAGCTCTTCCATCTTGCTCTCTCACGGCTGGCTCCCGATGGATCTGGACGTATAAAGAGGCGCTCTCCACCCCAAAAAGACGTCTTCTTTCTTGCAAGATCCATCACTCAGCGCGATTTTGCTTCTTACCCTTGGCAAAGGTAAACTCTAGAGTCGCGCGATCTCTAAACTCAGGCTGAGTTACAACCGGTTTACTTGCATTAGAAGTGACGTCACGACTGCAGCCCAGGCAGTCAGAAGTTAAGAAGCGATTGAATCCTTTTTAACTCAAAAGCGCTGTGCATCTTATTCTGATCAGAGACTTTTCCTCACGAACGCTGAGGTTCGGACCAAGAATCCTCTGCTTTCCACGGGAACCACCCAAGTGCTCCGCTGGACCCGAAAGTTTCTACGCCTCCATCACGAGCGGCTCACGTGCTTCCACGGCGAGGCCTGAAACTACACCGGCGAATAGTTCTTCATATCTTGCTAAAGGCAGGATTAAGTAAGATTTTGGCATTTGGGCATAATTAGGATAGTCTTAGGAATTTGCTTTTATTGAAATAGTGTGAATTTAAACCCAGGTTTATCTGTTACACTGTTAGACACGCAGCGTGTTGATTTATTTTGGTTCTATGTTCTCTCAATTGTTTAATAGATAGGCTGCGCATGCTTCTCTCTTTTATTCTTTACTACTAACATAGTTCTCTTATTATACATCTTGATCTCAAGATTTCAGTGGATTCAGTATGGTTATGAGCTAGTGGGTTAGCTACAGCTTCCCTTTTGTCTGCTTAGCAACACAAAGCTAATCAAGGCCTACCATGTGCTCAGCAGGCCATCAGGCCTGATAAACCACACCTCAGCTAGAAATCCACAAGCTAGCTTTTAGTTAGCTACGGCTAATACCCTTGTCTTTAGCAACACGTGCTCAGTAGGCCTCACCAGGCCTAACTAACAGACACACTTTAGCTAGGCCATAGGGCCTTTAGCAAACTCACACTAGCAACACAAGGCTAAACACAGAGCTAATCCTTTGTTCTGTTTAGATAACATTCTTTTGTTTAGCTACCAACAAGCTAGGCCTCCACCACGTGTAGTTAGCTACACGAGGCTAAACACATGGTCAAGTCCTTCACGCTCACTCTCTCTCACACACACACACACACACACACACACACACCTCACTGCTTGTATATATTGATGTATTATTTTACCTTTTTATCTTTGTATAATAAATTCATTTATTAAACAAACTGTTTATTTGTGTGAACAACAATATCTGAAGTCCCCAATTTTCCCTCGAATTCAAAAGGGTGTATATACAAGTTATGTAATATGGTAAGTGATCGTAATAATTTGGAAATATACCATAATTTAGCTGTTTGGTAATTTATTATTAAGCACCAGGATTAATGGTATGATTCACTAAATGATTCATTGAACGATTCCCTAAATGATTCATTGAACGATTCATTGAACGATTCATTGAACGATTCACCAAATGATTCACTAAACGATTCATTGAACGATTCACTAAATGATTCACTAAACGATTCATTGAATGATTCACTGAATGAGACTGATTCTATGGTATGATTCACTTCAAGTGAGTCAAAGTAAATGATTCAATGGGATTGATTCATTTTAATTATTAACCTTCAAAATTTAATGAGACTGATTTAACGAGATTGATCACTTAATTTCAATAATTAACTGATTGCACCCACAGTTAAATTGGTGCCCCGTGTGAGGAGATTGGTTTGTTGACTTCTGGAATATTGTTCAACAACAAATAAACTCAGTTTAATTCAGCAACTGCTAAGGTATATCCCCAGGTGTGTTAAAACGGTTAACAGTCGTGTGATAACCATATCACCAATACTCATAACCTATTCAACTTGGGATAAGAGAGCATTTCCAAATAAACCTTAATTAATTACATAGTTAATTAATAATGATGAAATTAATAATTAACTTGATTAATTATCTAGTATCCAGCCTAAGTAAAATGGCATCCCCTCATGTCTCAAAAATGGAAGACAACGCTCAAGACGTGTCTCTCCTTGAGGTCATCGCAGGCCTCCTTCACTGCTCTGCCTCCGAAAAGGCAAACATTAAGAGCACAAGTGAGAGTGAATGCCAAAACAACATAGATAACTCAAACAAACATATGAGAGATCCAAAAAGAACAACTATTAGTGTCCAAGCGGCACTAGGTAAGCTATTCCTATCATACTTCCAAAATGCTGATTCAGAAATCAGACGCCTTCGCGGAGAGGTTGAAAGGCTGACCACCAGCAACGCCAAGCTGACAGCCGATCATAATGATTTACATAGGGAGTGTGAGCTCTTGAAGACCTCCCTTGATAATTGCACCAAACGGCTAGAGAAAGCCGAAATGGTTGCTAAGAGGGCTGCCCAGGAGCAGACCCCCCAAGAGCAGCGCGAGGGGCGTGAAAGACCCCCAACAATGCGCCAAAGCTCAGAGCGGGAAGAGGCGTCCGAACCGGACACCGTAAATGATCTGGTCGAGGACCAGACATCCTGCCAAACTCCAACTTGCTACACGTCGTCGTCGTCTAGCCAGGATGGAGCCGCCCTGCGCTCATCCCGAGCCCAGGCCCGTAGCACACCTAGGTCAGTGCGCTTCAGTCTCCCTGATCCATCTTCAAATGAATCAGACCACGAATCTAGTGCGAAACGGGAACAACACCAGAGTAGCTTAGATAGTGAGTGCTCAGAAGAGCCAAGAAGGTCGCACAAGGACGTGCACCAAACCCTTCGCTTACGGCAAATTGACCTACTTGCCAAAGATGTCGAACAATTCGATCCCGACAATCAAAGAACAAATGTAAATAACTATTTACGAGAAATTGATCGATGCCTGATGGACCTGCCGAACGCCACAACACGTGAAAAACTTAAACTAATCTGGAAGACCTCCAGTAGTAGCGTTCGTGCCTTTTTAGAGACACTACCCCCAAACATTCGCGATAGTTATTCGAAACTTCGCAATTACATGAGGGAAGAATATGCGCCATACATGGACGAAACCTCCGCGATATTGTGTGCATTACAAGTCAAACAAAAACGGTCTGAGGCGCCTCGTGAATATTACAGACGGCTACGTACTGCCTATTTCCAAGGTAGTAGTGCACCAGGGTTGGAAGAAGATAGAGGTTTCATATCTCTCTTCTTGCATAACCTCCACCCAAGCGTGCAGACCCATGTCACACTGACGTGTCGACAAGGTCGCTATTCGATGAGGGAAATTAGGCGACTAGCCCAAATGACCTGGGAGACCATCGTCAAAACCGCAAACGGAAACGATGATGAACCCAGAGTCCTTAGCCTCCAGGGTGAGGACAAGCCCCCGCTAACCTTAGAAGGAGGTGAAGCACCGAAAGGGGGACCCACCTGGAAAAATTCCGGTCCAGCCCGATCCTTGCCGAACCATCACAAGGATGAGTGGAAAAATCGACAAGGTAAGGCCATGAGGGACCGAGGGCGAGTCCACAGTGACGATGGCAATCGCCCATCACATGAAAAGGGTCGTAGGGAACAAAACGGTTGGCAGCAAAACCGTCATCCCCGCTCTGACCAGAAACGGCAGAAGCGTTCCGACCGTAGCTCTAAACGCAAGGGTAGAGACGACCAACACAGTGACTCAGACCAACCTGGTGAGTTCCACTCAGAGCTGGACTCTTTAAAAGCCCAGTTGGCTGAGATTAAAGAACTGCTACAGGAGACGTCAGACCCCTCAACAGAGAAAACAAAAGAGCCCAAGAAAAATGGCAAAAAGCTATTTGCTGACATGACTAGGCCAGGAACCACGGGTATATCTCGTAAAAGGGGGAAGGAGATCCCTCTGAAACAGCAGGCGAGGGTCAGGATGTAGGGCCCCCCCCTGGTGGCGAAGGCAAAAACACAAAACGCACCTCTCATGTGCGCTAAAGTCTTCACCACCATTTTTCAGACACACGGCTCTCACAAGGCGACCCAATCCCAACCAAGCCCTGCGACATAAACTTAGTCAACTTCACACAAAACAAAACCCCACAGTCGTTGGATCCCACAAAATATGCACAAACCCGTTGCGACGAGATCAGTGCGAACACCGATCAACTGAGCGCCACGCGAGATCAAACTTCTGATGAACTTCAGTTCATGTCTTTGCACACCGAGTCCGGTGTCGAAACACCCGACATTGCGATTCCCCCTAGTGGCCACAACTCTTTCAAAAATCTCCCTCTATCCATCGACTCAGACACAGACACCCATTTCACTGCTGGTGTAATGGCTGCGCTGTGGAACATGTTAGGCGTTGAGGTGAAATTCCATATCGCGTACCACCCTCAATTCTCTGGTCAGGCTGAACGAGCCGTTCAAGCCATTGTGAGCATGCTGCGAGAGTATATCACAAACCATGGTCAAATTTGGGACGTGAAACTTCCCTTGGTGCTAAGGGCCATTCGGTCCACCCCTCATTGTGCCACTGAAGTCACACCCTTTGGGATGATGACTGGGCGAGAGTCGGTTCTTCCCCCGCATCTCCTATACAAACCAGAGGCCATGAGTGTCGCGATTGCATACACCGCACATCAACATGTCGCCGACCTACGACGCCACCTACAGTCAACCTTTACAGGTGCCCAAAAGAATCTCGATTCGAGAGTAGAAGGACACAAAGCCTACTACGCCCGAATCTCAGAGAAGTTCCTACCACCCTGGTCGAGACCTTTCGATCGTGGGAAAACCGTTCCCCGTTGCGTATCACATTAGGACATCTAGGCCTAATCAAACGCTTTCATATCGATTTCCATGATAATCGAATCAAACCTTTTGAACAGTCCTCACTCCAAAAGGGGGTGGACGACAGCTAGGCCCATCCTGTCCACTTAGCTTGTACGCATCACTCAACCGTAAGCGTACACTAACATTCCCGGTCAGATTTCACCAACACAATGAAGTAACCCTTCAGTATAACATGGTAGATAAAATACTAAAATCCGCTATTATTACTAGTGTGTATTCATCGCAAATACACCTGGCATATAGTTTTGGCAGTGCTATCCTCACTTTTGTGAATCCACAAAACTTAGAGATGTGCACCTTCACGAAAGACATCCACTGGGTCTGCCCAGGCAACCCATACATAACACTGCACACCTAGCTAGATAAGATGGTCTGTGTCCCCGACAGCTAGCCGCAGTAGCGCACGCTTTCTAGCCAGACCCCCCACTGCTATCACCTTCCCAGAAGATTAGGTTTGCCAACCCAAACACTAATACTTCTTTCCTTCCTTCATTTCTTCTCTTTTCTTGTTTTTTTATGCATAAGAAATTGAACACTACATGTTTCATGTTCCATGTTTAATTTTTTTTTGATGTGGTTTTGATCTAGTTAGTTAGATAATGATTATATGCCCAAAATGCCCATAGTGATTATATTATGCCCAAAATGCCTCTGTCTCCAACTGTCTTACTGGAACTCACAAGTTTACAGTCTTCGCAGGACACCATGAACTGCACAGGACAAGTCTACCTCAAGGACTATGGACACGGCGATGATACGATACGGTGCTCTCAGTGCTACGACTCCGTCATACCCCTGAGACCAAAAGGGGGACTGTAGGTATCATGCCGCCATCTTGTGTCAGAACTACAATTCCCAGGCAACTTCCGTGTGACCTACGTCACGCGTGGGCGGGATCACCTACGTCAGTCTGCCATGCACGCATAAATCCAAGCGGAAGCTCTTCCATCTTGCTCTCTCACGGCTGGCTCCCGATGGATCTGGACGTATAAAGAGGCGCTCTCCACCCCAAAAAGACGTCTTCTTTCTTGCAAGATCCATCACTCAGCGCGATTTTGCTTCTTACCCTTGGCAAAGGTAAACTCTAGAGTCGCGCGATCTCTAAACTCAGGCTGAGTTACAACCGGTTTACTTGCATTAGAAGTGACGTCACGACTGCAGCCCAGGCAGTCAGAAGTTAAGAAGCGATTGAATCCTTTTTAACTCAAAAGCGCTGTGCATCTTATTCTGATCAGAGACTTTTCCTCACGAACGCTGAGGTTCGGACCAAGAATCCTCTGCTTTCCACGGGAACCACCCAAGTGCTCCGCTGGACCCGAAAGTTTCTACGCCTCCATCACGAGCGGCTCACGTGCTTCCACGGCGAGGCCTGAAACTACACCGGCGAATAGTTCTTCATATCTTGCTAAAGGCAGGATTAAGTAAGATTTTGGCATTTGGGCATAATTAGGATAGTCTTAGGAATTTGCTTTTATTGAAATAGTGTGAATTTAAACCCAGGTTTATCTGTTACACTGTTAGACACGCAGCGTGTTGATTTATTTTGGTTCTATGTTCTCTCAATTGTTTAATAGATAGGCTGCGCATGCTTCTCTCTTTTATTCTTTACTACTAACATAGTTCTCTTATTATACATCTTGATCTCAAGATTTCAGTGGATTCAGTATGGTTATGAGCTAGTGGGTTAGCTACAGCTTCCCTTTTGTCTGCTTAGCAACACAAAGCTAATCAAGGCCTACCATGTGCTCAGCAGGCCATCAGGCCTGATAAACCACACCTCAGCTAGAAATCCACAAGCTAGCTTTTAGTTAGCTACGGCTAATACCCTTGTCTTTAGCAACACGTGCTCAGTAGGCCTCACCAGGCCTAACTAACAGACACACTTTAGCTAGGCCATAGGGCCTTTAGCAAACTCACACTAGCAACACAAGGCTAAACACAGAGCTAATCCTTTGTTCTGTTTAGATAACATTCTTTTGTTTAGCTACCAACAAGCTAGGCCTCCACCACGTGTAGTTAGCTACACGAGGCTAAACACATGGTCAAGTCCTTCACGCTCACTCTCTCTCACACACACACACACACACACACACACACACACACCTCACTGCTTGTATATATTGATGTATTATTTTACCTTTTTATCTTTGTATAATAAATTCATTTATTAAACAAACTGTTTATTTGTGTGAACAACAATATCTGAAGTCCCCAATTTTCCCTCGAATTCAAAAGGGTGTATATACAAGTTATGTAATATGGTAAGTGATCGTAATAATTTGGAAATATACCATAATTTAGCTGTTTGGTAATTTATTATTAAGCACCAGGATTAATGGTATGATTCACTAAATGATTCATTGAACGATTCCCTAAATGATTCATTGAACGATTCATTGAACGATTCATTGAACGATTCACCAAATGATTCACTAAACGATTCATTGAACGATTCACTAAATGATTCACTAAACGATTCATTGAATGATTCACTGAATGAGACTGATTCTATGGTATGATTCACTTCAAGTGAGTCAAAGTAAATGATTCAATGGGATTGATTCATTTTAATTATTAACCTTCAAAATTTAATGAGACTGATTTAACGAGATTGATCACTTAATTTCAATAATTAACTGATTGCACCCACACCAGGGTAACTATCATGTCAACAAAAGTTATTATCTCTCATGTCCTAATAAACATTTGTAAAATCTGGAAAGATTGGGAAATGTATTCAGGGTGAGAGAGAGAGAGAGAGAGCGAGCGCGCATTTGGGGAGATTCAAAATGAGACCGTTGAACAGTAGTCCTGCAGGGGTAAGGAGAATGGTTGGGGGAGGGGCCAAGAGATTGCCAAGATATGCCCAAATGGTCAAATATGTCAAAGGTATGGGATAGCAATGTTTACGCCATGGGAACACCATTCAAAAGGGAATGTAACCTACAGCTGGCAGGATAGGTTTGGTGCTATAGAAAAAAAATATCCTGGTCCTAGGCATGCTCTTGAGACAGACAGACAGGCTCATTAGGTGTTTCCAAATCAACTATATTTAAAGACATGCTAATGTCAGAGCAATAACGTACAAGAACGTACAATAGCGGGAACATATGTGACTTCACCCTAGGTGGAAGTAATACAGCTTTAATGGCGCAAAAACACACACAAACAAATCTAAAATGGGAAAGAGCTGTTGTGTGACTGATTGTGTGTTTGTGAGATTTGGGTGTAAGTTGAAGTGTTACAGGGTTAAACTGTCAGATTTCACAGTCATGCTTTCCAAAGTGTGTCCTGTTATCTCACTCTCTAACACACACACACACACACACACACACACACACACACACACACACACACCCCTCCTCTCCTGCTTCCCCAGCAATCTGCCTGATTTCACGGTTTGTACGAATCAGCTTGCATTCTGCTTGTCCCAGCTCCTCATTCATCCGTGTTTGAAAAGTCTCTAATCAGGCTGAATAGCCAATCAGAGCCACACCTAAAAAAGATGGTGGAGAAAACACACCTCCTCCAATCAGACGCAAATAAAACCCGCAGCGCTGAATAGGTGCAGCTCTTGATTTGCAAATGTCTCCTTACAAAATGAGATGCATTTGTGTGTGTGTTTTGATATTTGAAAAACCTTATCAGTGGTGCAGTACAACACACACACACACACACACACACACACACACACACACACACACACACACACACCTCCATGCAAAAGCCCCTCCCTTACTTCTGGGACAGATCTGATATCAGATATTCAAAGCCTTTGTAGATTATTTTCTTCCTCCTTCACTCACATCTGCAGTAGCAATGGTTTCACTGATTTTTTTTATTTTTTATTTTTTGTGAGGATACAGTTTCAACTTCCTGTTAAATCCAGCTCTCTTTATGTAACAAAGAGGTGACTAATTTGTAGGCCTCTTTCGGCAAATTTCAGTCCTCGTGCATTTAATGTTTTGTTGATGTAGGCCATGTAGGAAGGAATAATTGGACCTGTGCTAAAATATCCAAATTTTGATTGACTTCATGTTAGGGGTGGTGGAGGTGTGGTGAGATAGGATCCAAAAGCAGAACACAGACAGTTATCCAATAAATAAGGTGATTTAATCCAGGGAAAAAGGGTGTGGCAAAAAGGTAAACAAACAGGACAAACAAATGGCAAAAAAAGTCCAGGAAAAAAAAAAAAGACAAAAAACTTGACAAAAACACGGGACAGGTAAGGGCAAAAATGCTAGTGCAAAAAACATGAACAAGAATAAACACTAGTGCAAAAAAAAAAAGGAACAAGAATAAACTAGTGCAAAAAAAGCATAAAAACAGCTAGAGCAAAAACCATGAGATCCAAAAAGGCACAGAAATGGCTAGAGTAGCAAACGAGACATTCTGGCAAAGTCAGAGTCTGAGAACGGGGTGTATTTTAAGCAGCAGTGAAAACCAGGAAGTGAATACAGGTGAGATGGAATTCCTGTCCCGGATCGGCGTGGGCGTGAGAGAACTAGAGACCAGAGGTTTAAGCTGTGACACGTGGAAAGTGGGGTGAATACGTTGCATGGGGAGTGGTAATGCCAGTCCAATGGAACATGGATTGATTACCTTGCTGATGAGGAAGGGTCCTAAGTATCTGGGGGCCAGCTTGCAGGAGACGGTTCTGAGTGGCAGATGGCGCGTGGAGAGCATGACTCACTGCCCCACCCGGTAGGTGAGTGCCTTAGAGCGGCATTTGTCGACCTACCTCTTGGATGCTAGGGCGGAGTGAATAAGTCTTCTCCAGGCCAATGCCCACGTCCTCCTGCAGTGGCGTATGAAGGTCTGGGCTGAGGGTATGGTGACCTCCTCCTCTTGGTTGGGGAAGAGTGGTGGTTGGTAATCTAGGGAGCACTGGAAGGGTGAAAGACCTGTGGCAGATGAAGGGAGAGTGTTGAGCATACTCGACCCAAGGTAAGTACTTACTCCAAGAACCGGCATCCCTGGACGCCATGCACCCGAGTGCCACTTCCAAATCTTGATTCGCCCGTTCCACCTGGCCGTTGGTTTGAGGATAGAACCCTGAGGAGAGACTACAGGAGGCCCCAATGAGTTTGCAGAAGACCTTCCAGAACTGTGCAGTGAACTGAGGACCCCAGTCAGAGACTATATCAGTGGGGAGTCTGTGTAGGCGGAAAATGTGAAGGATGAGTAATTTGGCAGTTTCTTTAGCTGTGGGAAGCTTGGGCAGAGGGATGAAATGGACTTTCTTGGAGAAATGGTCAATAACTGAGGATGCATGTGTTGCCACCCAAGTTGGGGAGTCCTGTGACGATGTCCAGGGCAATGTGAGACCAGGTTCGATGAGGAATCAGGAGGGGTCTTAGCAGGCTGGCAGGGGGTCGATTGGCTGTCTTGTTCCGGGCACATGTGTCGCAGGCTGCCACGAACTCCTGGACGTCTTCCTTGATGGATGGCCACCAGAAGCACTGTTGGACGAACGCCAGGGTTCGAGCAGCTCCCGGGTGACAAGCCAACTTGGAGCCATGACCCCACTGCAGCACCTGGGTTCACATAGAACAAGGAACAAACAAATGGTTAGGTGGTATGTTGCTTGAATTACCTTCTCCGGGGTCCTGCTCCAGGGCCTTCTGCACCAGTGTCTCTACCTCAAGTAGGACAGCCCCCACCAGGCAGCATGGAGGGAGGATAGTTTCGGGCATACTAGACACCTCCTGGTGGGCATAGAATATCCTGGACAGGGCATTGGGTTTGCCGTTCTTCAAGCCTGGGCAGTAGAAGAACGTGAATTGGAACCGGGAGAAGAAGAGAGATCATCGGGCTGATCGTGAGTTAAGGTGTTTGGCAGACTTGAGGTATTCTAGGTTCTGTGCTGAAGTCGCGGATGAAGCACCTGTAGAAAATGGCGAATCCCAGAAAACGCTGGAGCTCTCATCACGAGGATGGGGTGGGCCAGTCAGCAACTGCCTTAAGCTTGAGGGGGTCCATCTGGATCCTAGCCAGGGAGATGAACCCCAGAAACAAGACAGAGCTCTGGTGGAATTCGCTCTTTTCTGCTTTGACAAACAGCTTATTTTCTAGCAGGCGCTGGAGGACCTGCCGGACATGGCCCTGATGTTCCTCCAGGGAGCGAGAGAAGATCAGGATGTCATCCAGGTACACGAAAATGAAGACGTTAAGAAAGTCCCTCAGGATGTCGTTGACGAGTGCCTGGAAGACTGTGAGCGCATTGGTCAGGCCAAAAGGGACCATGAGGTAATCGTAGTGGCCAGTGGTGGCATTAAAGGCCATCTTCCACTTGTCCCCCTCCCTGATCCTGACGAGGTGATGATGATAATAATAATAATAATAATAATAATAATACGTTCAATTTATATAGCACCTTTCACAAACCCAAGGACGCTTTACAAAAGAATTACCACAAAAAAAAAAAAACTAGGAAGAAGAGTGAGGTAAAGAGAAAAGTTTAAGTTGGCTTTGAAGGAAGAGAGAGTGGAACAGTCACGAAGTGATTGTGGTAACGAGTTCCAAAGTTTAGGAGCAGCAACACTAAATGATCTGCCACCCATAGATGTCAGTTTAAAACGTGGAACAGTCAGAAGTCCACAGACAGAAGATCTGAGGGAGCGGGAGGGACAGTACAAATGAATTAGCTCACAGATAGGAAAGAGCGAAACCATGAAGAGCTTTATAGGTTAAAAGCAAGATTTTGTATTTGATCCGAGAGATAACTGGCAACCAGTGCAGTTGCTGTAAAACAAGAGTGATGTGAGCAGTGTGCTTGGTGAGTGTGAGGACTCTTGCTGCTGAGTTTTGGATGTACTGCAGGCGATTGAGCAATGTGGCAGGGAGACCATAAAAGAGAATTGCAATAATCAAGACGAGAAAAAATAAATGCATTGACCAACATATTGGCATCAGTTTCCAAGAGAAAAGGGCAGAGACGTGCAATATTGCGGAGGTGAAAGAAAGCATTCTTAGTAATTAGTTTAAGATGGGGTTCAAACGTAAGGGTGGAGTCAAAGATAACTCCAAGGTTTTTTATAACTTGGGAAGGATGAATAGACACCATCAACATCAATAGTAAAACTGGAGAAATTCTGAACCTGTCTTTTGGTACCTACTAACAGAACCTCTGTTTTGCCAGCATCAAGTTTAAGGCAGTTCTTATGCAGCCATTACTTAAGGTCAGTGATGCAAGTCCTTAGCAGCTGAACAGAGGCTATGGAAGGGGTGATAATGATGTAGATTTGAATATCATCAGCATAACAATGAAAGTTAAGGCCATAGTTATGAATAATCTGGCCTATAGGAGAAACATATAATATAAAAAGAAGGGGACCAAGGACAGAACCCTGAGGCACACCTTGAGCAACAGTAGCAGTGGATGATTTATGAACACCAATAGAAATAAACTGTTGCCTGTTTGCTAGATATGACTGAAACCAGGATAAAGCCAAGCCAGTAATACCAAAAGAAGATAGTCTGGAAATGAGTCTCTCATGATGTACGGTGTCAAAGGCAGCTGTGAGGTCCAAGAGAACAAGGACATTGAGATGACCAGCATCAGTTGAGAGCAGGAGGTCATTAACAACTCTTAAGAGAGCAGATTCAGTGCTATGCATATTGCAAAAGCCTGACTGAAAGGGTTCATAGAGATCATTATGAGCAAGGAAAGTATGAAGTTGAGAGGCTACAACTCTCTCCATTATTTTAGCTAAGAAAGGGAGATTTGAAATGGGTCTGTAATTGGACAATGAAAGAGAATCTAGACCAGGTTTCTTTAGTATTGGTGTAACTGAAGCAATTTTGAGGGAGATGGGAACAGTGCCTAAAGCAAAACACTGATTAATCAAATGAGCAATATAAGGGGAGATAGCAGATACACAAGATTTAAGGAGTGCAGTGGGTGCAGGGTCCAACAGACATGAGGAGGAGGACTTAGACATAATTTCCAATACTTAAGAAGAATCAACAGGAGAGAAAGCAGAGAGACAGCAGTCAGCTTTATGAGAAAGAGCTACTAGCGGGACAGAAGAATGAATTTCAGAAAGAAAGTGTTGGTAAATACTGACAATTTTATCCTTGAAAAAATCCAAAAAAGCCTGACATCGAGCAGGAGAACTAGGAATAGTTGAGGAAGGAGGCTGAAGAAGTTTATTTATTGTATTAAACAGAGCTTTGGGTCTATGATTGCCATTCTTAAATGATGTTAGCATAATAGGAGGATCGGGCAGCATTAAGAGCATCCTTATACTTTGCGATGTGTTCAGAGAAGAGTGAAAGATGAATAGTAAGGCCAGTTTTCTTATAAAGGCGCTCTAGCCGCCTTCCCTTGGCCTTCATGGCCCCAAGCTCAGAGGTGAACCACGGAGAGGCACAATTTGCAGAGACCTGTCTAGTTTTAAGGGGAGCGAAAGTGTTGTGTGTTATAGTATTATTGTAAATAGCAACTGTATCATCAGGAGAGGAAACCTCAGCAAATTTACAAAAAGAAGAGAGGAGAGAGGCAGAGAAAGAATGCACATCAATAGAAGAAAGATTACGGAAAGAGACAGTAGAACGCAGAGGAAGTTTAGAAGAAGGCACACTGAGACAACACTCAATCAACTTGGTCAGTCAAACCTACATCAGAACCCGATACAGATACAATTTTTGTACCAGTAGAGCAAAGCAAGTCAAGTATATGACCATGATTATGTGTGGGAAAGTCAACATGCTGAGTTAAACCAAAACATTCAAAGTCAGTCAAGAGCTCATCAGTAAGGGAGCAACTAATATCAACATGAATGTTAAAGTCACCCAGAAGAATGACAGCAGTACAGACAGTTAGCAGCAGAGGTGGGACAAAGTCACTAATGTGCAAGTCACAAGTAAGTCTCAAGTCCTACCACTCAAGTCCGAGTCAAGTCACAAGTCAAGGCACTTTTGACCAAGTCAAGTCCAAGTCCAAGTCCTACCCAAGCCAAGTCGAGTCCAAGTCCAAGTCTCATTTTTTTCCAAGTCCCTAACAAGTCACCATTTATTCTACAGGCAATCAACACATTTTTGATCACAAATGTATTACCTCTCCACACTGCAGTGTATGTCCTCCTTTGCCAGTCACCTTGGATAAAAATGTCTGCTAAATGTAATGTAATGTCAATGATTCATAGAGTCAGCACAAGTAACTACAGTACACCCATTCTTTTCCGTTTTAAAATGTTTTAGAGCTTGTGCCCCAAGACAATCAAAGAATCTCAGAGGAGACAATGATTAGTTAGTTAACGTTAGTAAAGCATCCTAAATTTTCAGTGAGTTTAGTTTGAGTGAGTCAGTGTACATCTGAGGCTAAGGGTGTGAGAATGAGTGAAAGTATGACCATTTCCTTAAATTTTTTTATTGGAAAATTAGTGAGAAATTAAAACAAAATTCTAAACAAAACTAGTACTGGTACTGTGTAACAAAAATCATTTTCTTTTCATTTCATTCATGTCATTTTTCACATAAAAATGCTTTTCATGTGCATTTTAAGACATGAAACTCAAAGTCCAAGCTAACAGATGATCTGTGTACTTTTAGAATCAAAGAATGGTTTTCCTTCTGAAGTTAGGCACTGTCCCAACATACAACATGACATGCCTTTCACACAATACAACGTGACTTGAGTACATTTGTGTGTGAGAGAGAGACCAACTAACTGACAAAAAATTCCAGAAATATCTGTTCTCCACTACTGAGAGAGGGATGTTGCATCCAATGACCAAATCTGTTAGTACTGAATTTGTGATGGCTTTTTGTTGTGGGTGGATAGCATTGTACTGTGTATCTTTTGCAGTAAGGAATCTAGAAATGGACGGCTGCTCTGTCTCACTTGGGATGATCTTGTTCTTCAGATAGTCTGCAAATCTAAACAAGAAAAAAAAATGTAAAATTAGTAGGCCTACTTGTTTTCTGTTTTTAATCATGTAGACATTAACATGTTTTTATCATTTTCAATATCAAAGTCTGAGTTCATTTAATCTGAACATATTTGTTTATACACAGTATAATGTTTAATACAAGCCAGCCAGGATGTTCCCTTAAGTAGTTTAGCTAGACCACAATGCATTCACTCAACACTCGCTAAAATACCGGTAGCCTCAGTAAACACAGAACGTTGTGACGATGTAGCCAGAATCAGAGTCCTCTAGGGCTCTGGCCAGAATGTGAGAATGAAGCCCTGGCAACATTCTAGAGAGCCGTATAATAAAGTAGAATAAACAGTTGTTGTGAATTTCAGAATGTTCAGCGGAATCCTCCAGATCCAAGTTGCGTGCTTTTGGCGAATTTGGTTTCTCGCCAGAGACTAATAAATGCACTGGTAAAGCCATGCTATGTAGAGGCATTGTGTGCCCTGTCGTTTGGGTGAGACTGTGGGATAATGCTTGGCGTTGGAGTAGGCTACACTCCAATCTGTCGGGATGTACTGCGCTATAAAACGTCAGCTGAGCTTACATTTTACATAGCCCAAATGGCCCATTATTCACATTGCCTACATGACACCAGAGAGAGGAAGAGAATAGAATTGAATGTCTCTGATGACACGTAATCCCAGCACTAATAACACACATCGCACAGCGTCCACGACTTGGTGCAGTACGTAGCAAACAGTTAAACGCCTGGTTTAACTTACATTGCTAGTCATCTCGTCTCAGTGGTTTAAATGCCTTTCATGACAAGCACTGACTTTCCCATTGCAAAGAGCGAACTTCTGTTTTACATACTTAGTTTGCAGCCTGGGTAACTGTTTATTTGATTCACGTTTTATCCTTTGCTGTCCGGTTCTTATCATAAGTCTGTGTCGTTCTGACCAGAGCCTTTATAGCAATCTTGTAAACGTTCTCTGCTCTGACCAAATCACCACCTTATGGCTATGCCTTCCCAGTGTGTGTTAACTGGTAGCCTAGCCCACATAATCTAACACTAGACTGAACACAAAAGCAATCCAATAAAAAAAAATCTACTTCACTATTTTACATTCAGCAAAGCAAAACAAATCCTTGACAGCGTTAATATATTAACACATTCCACTTCTAGCCACCAACTAGCCTGTACAGATTCTTGCTAGCTGTAGCCTAGCTTTGTTACTTACTTTTCCTTATGCAGCCTCAGGTGATGAACGAAGTTTGATGTGGTTGACTGGCTGTCCGAAATTGTGGCTCCACATGTTCTGCACGTAGCAATGCGTTTGCCATCTGTATTGGAGTATTCTTTAAATCCAAAGGAAATTACGCGGGGAATCATGTTTTTATCCGTCCGTTCATCATTCAGCGTCCTCGTTGCCCATCACCGTTTGGGTTTTCATTTGAACCAGTTGAAGTGCTTGAGTGACACCTAGTGCTAGTGGATTGAGCTGCCGTAGACTAGGACAAGGAGCTACACCGCATTCAAATAATAACGAGTGTACTTGGATTCAAAATCGAGGGGGGTGAAGAATATTTATACCTGATACGCCAAGTCATTGCAAGCTAAAACTGTCAAGTCCAAGTCAAGTCTCGAGTCAACAGCGTGCAAGTCCGAGTCGAGTTGCAAGTCATTCCTCATCTAGGGATTTCAAGTCTCAAGTCATCAAAATGGTGACTCGAGTCTGACTCAAGTCCAAGTCACATGACTCGAGTCCACATGTCTGGTTAGCAGTTCATTCAGTTCAGACAGAAAAAGAGATGGTGATGATTTGGGAAGTCGATAGATTAAGATTAGCAACAATGGTGTGGGAGTGGAGGTTTTCAAAGCCAGATATTCACAGGATGTAACATCATGAAAAACAATCTGTAAGTTTCAAACCACATCGGAAAACTGCAGCTAGACCTCCACCCTTCCCTGTGAGACGGGGCTTCGAAAAATATGTGTATCCAGATGGTGAAGACATATTTAAATGTAGATAGTCCTCAGCCTGTTGCCATGTTTTCACCAGCAGAAGTATGTCCAGGGTCTTTTAGATAATTACAGTAAGTCATTAATGAGTGACACTTTGTTGGTGATGGAGCGGGAGTTTAAAAGGCCAATCTTCGCAGGAAACAGGTGACAATCCAGAGACAGCAGAACCTTGCAGTTTCCCAAGTGAGCGAAGAACACCGTGATTAACTCCATGAGCATACTTGTTGACCTTGGCAATCCGATTGTGAGTCCATATGATGGGTATGGAAGACTCCGAAGCATAATGAGCAGTCGGAGAGCGCGGAGAGCGGTGAATATACCGAGGGCGGCGCGCGATTCCAATAGAGCAGCACAGATTAAATACCACGGAATCCAAGCAGTGCCGCACACTAAGGCTTTTTAATTCCTCTGGCGCGTAGGTGTAAAACATGGGTAAAAGCCAGGCCACAAAACCAATACCCAGACCCACAGTCACAATCCAAAAACAGATGGACAGACGCAGTCCAATGTAAGGTGCAAAGCCACCTAGCCTAACACCGCTCATAAACGTAGCCAAAACACCAGCGGTTCCACACCCAGAGTACAGTGCAGGGAAGCAATTTGACTAACCAGCACATAAAACAGACAACAGCGTGGTGAAAGATGGAAACTCACTCACCACTGCTGAAGTCAAGCGGGTGGAAAAAAGCAGGGGCTCGCAGGCGGGTTAGCTACAGGTGATTGCAAAAAGCTGGTGTCAAAACCAAGCAAGAAGAGTCCGAAATTAACCAAAAAGAAAAAAAAAAAAAGGAAATACGTTGCCAAAAATCAGAAGCACAGTTAAAGAAAAAAAAAAAAGAAAGAAAACGCTGGGGAGAAGAGGCAGCAAACTCGCGCACTACGTACTCTCAACCGGAAACAGGAAGTCATCAGGTAGGCATTGCCTAAGTCCAACTTGGTAAATATCTTGGATCCCTGGAGTAGTTCAAAGGCCGTGGTCATGAGCAGTAGTGGGTAGCAGTTCTTGACCATGATGGCACTGAGACCTCGATAGTCAATGCAGGGGTGGAGCGACTTGTCCTTCTCCACAAAGAAGAATCCCGCCCCTGCTGGGGAGGAGGAAAGGCGGATGATCCCAGCTGCCAGATACTCGGAGATGTACTTCTCCATAGCTTGCCTTTGGATGGGAGAGAGAGAGAGAGAGAGAGAGAGTAGAGTCACCCTTTGGGTGGCACCGTCTCAGGCAGGAGGTCTATTCCGCTGTCATAGGGTCTGTGAGGAGGGAGGACACTGCTTGGGTCTTGCTGAAGACAAGTCTTAAGTCCAGGTAATACGGAGGCACGTGAGAGAGGTCAAGAAACTCGCTGGCTGAAGGCTGCAGTGGTTTGGTGGGAGGCAAAGTGGAGTTCAGGCAGGAAGCTAGGCAGGAATGGCTCCAGCCTAGGATGGTTTTATCGGCCCAGTTTACATGGGGGTTGTGCTGCTTTAACCAGGGTAATCCTAGGATGATGGGTATGTGGGGGTTGTTCATGATGTGGACTTGGATGGTTTCAGAGTGGTTGCCGGAAATCCTCAGGGTGAGTGGGGTGGTAAGGTGGGTGATGGTGGTCAAGCCAGTGCCATTGAGTGTCAGGACTGTGGGAGGGACGTCGAGAGCAAGTAGCAGGATACCTAGATGCTTGGTGGTGGTGGAGTAGATCAGGTTCCTGTCCACCCCTGAGTCGATGAAGGCCTGGAGATGGTGATGCTGGTTGTCGTGGATGACGATGAGATGGAATTCCCATCCCGGATCCGGATCGGCGCTGGCGTGAGAGATCCGTAATCTCTGGAGTGGATGTCCGGGGCGGAGCATGACACTTTAGGGTGAAATTTATTGTTGACTAAAAAATTCTTGCAAAAAAAGACATGGTGGAAACATTTTCTTGAGAAAAATGATTGGAGTTTCCAGTGATGCTGGTGAAAAAAAGAAAATTGTATTACCCAAAATATGCAACATTTATTTTTCTATTCTTTATCAACTTCCATCCGTCCATTATCCATAGCTGCTTATCCTGTGTAGGGTCGCAGGCAAGCTGGAGCCTATCCCAGCTGACTATGGGCGAGAGGTGGGGTACACCCTGGACAAGTTGCCAGATCATCGCAGGGCTGACACATAGAGATGAACAACCATTCACACTCACATTCACACTGACGGTCAATTTAGAGCCTCCAATTAGCCTAACCTGCATGTCTTTGGGGACAGCATGGTGGTGTAGTGGTTAGCACTGTCACCTCACAGCAAGAAGGTTCTGGGTTTGAGCCCACTGGCTGATGGGGGCCTTTCTGTGTGGAGTTTGCATGTTGTCTGTCTGGGTTTCCTCTGGGTGCACCGGTTTCCCCCACAGTCCAAAGACATGCAGTTTAGGCTAATTGGTGGCTCTAAAGTGAGTGTGAATGTTGTTGTTTGTCTCTATGTATCAGTCCTGTAATGATTTGGTGACTTGTCCAGGGTGTATCTCGCCCATCGTCAGCTGGGATAGGCTCCAGCTCGCCCGCAACCCTGCAAAGGATAAGCAATTATGGATGATTGATAGATTAAACATGAAAAATTTATAACAAATATTCCTTTTCTTAATACACTTTTATAAACATTTGTACTGCCTCTATTTGCTTCTTTTTTCTTTATATTTCAGCAGTCTATAAAAAGAGACATCCAATTTCATCTGAAATCTAGTTGTACAGCCAATCACACAACAGCTTTTTTCACACAACACAATCACTCAACAGCTTTTTTCTGTTTTTGTGTGTTTTCATGGCATTAGAACTGTGTTACTTCCACCCAGGGTGAAGTCATGTGTATTCCCATTATTGTATATTATTGTGCGCTCTGCTTTCTGAGCAATGGAATTACAGCAAGGAAAAACAGAGACTACACAATGTGATAACAATCATGATTCATTTTTTAAATGTAATCGACTCAAATCATTATAAATTTGTATCGTGAGTTAGCATCTCACAATATATGTATTGTTACACACCGAAAAATTTACTATCATGGCATTTTCCATTTTTTTAATGTAGTGCTACCAGGAAAAGTAAATTTAAGTACAACCCCGATTCCAAAAAAGTTGGGACAAAGTACAAATTGTAAATAAAAACGGAATGCAATCATGTGGAAGTTTCAAAATTCCATATTTTATTCAGAATAGAACATAGATGACAGATCAAATGTTTAAACTGAGAAAATGTATCATTTAAAGAGAAAAATTAGGTGATTTTAAATTTCATGACAACAACATCTCAAAAAAGTTGGGACAAGGCCATGTTTACCACTGTGAGACATCCCCTTTCCTCTTTACAACAGTCTGTAAATGTCTGGGGACTGAGGAGACAAGTTGCTCAAGTTTAGGGATAGGAATGTTAACCCATTCTTGTCTAATGTAGGATTCTAGTTGCTCAACTGTCTTAGGTCTTTTTTGTCGTATCTTCCGTTTTATGATGCACCAAATGTTTTCTATGGGTGAAAGATCTGGACTGCAGGCTGGCCAGTTCAGTACCCGGACCCTTCTTCTACGCAGCCATGATGCTGTAATTGATGCATTATGTGGTTTGGCATTGTCATGTTGGAAAATGCAAGGTCTTCCCTGAAAGAGACGTCGTCTGGATGGGAGCATATGTTGCTCTAGAACCTGGATATACCTTTCAGCATTGATGGTGTCTTTCCAGATGTGTAAGCTGCCCATGCCACACGCACTAATACAACCCCATACCATCAGAGATGCAGGCTTCTGAACTGAGCGCTGATAACAACTTGGGTTGTCCTTCTCCTCTTTAGTCTGAATGACATGGTGTCCCTGATTTCCATAAAGAACTTCAAATTTTGATTTGTCTGACCACAGAACGGTTCCACTTTGCCACAGTCCATTTTAAATGAGCCTTGGCCCAGAGAAGACGTCTGCGCTTCTGGATCATGTTTAGGTATGGCTTCTTCTTTGAACTATAGAGTTTTAGCTGGCAACAGCAGATGGCATGGTGAATTGTGTTCACAGATAATGTTCTCTGGAAATATTCCTGAGCCCATTTTGTGATTTCCAATACAGAAGCATGCCTGTATGTGATGCAGTGCCGTCTAAGGGCCCGAAGATCACGGGCACCCAGTATGGTTTTCCGGCCTTGACCCTTACGCACAGAGATTCTTCCAGATTCTTTGAATCTTTTGATGATATTATGCACTGTAGATGATGATATGTTCAAACTCTTTGCAATTTTACACTGTCGAACTCCTTTCTGATATTGCTCCACTATTTGTCGGCACAGAATTAGGGGGATTGGTGATCCTCTTCCCATCTTTACTTCTGAGAGCCACTGCCACTCCAAGATGCTCTTTTTATACCCAGTCATGTTAATGACCTATTGCCAATTGACCTAATGAGTTGCAATTTGGTCCTCCAGCTGTTCCTTTTTTGTACCTTTAACTTTTCCAGCCTCTTATTGCCCCTGTCCCAACTTTTTTGAGATGTGTTGCTGTCATGAAATTTCAAATGAGCCAATATTTGGCATGAAATTTCAAAATGTCTCACTTTCGACATTTGATATGTTGTCTATGTTCTATTGTGAATACAATATCATTTTTTGAGATTTGTAAATTATTGCATTCCGTTTTTATTTACAATTTGTACTTTGTCCCAACTTTTTTGGAATCAGGGTTGTAAATAATTAAATAGAAAATAATGGCACACTTGATAAAATCATCTGAACATACAGTAAATAAACTGGAAGTGACCTGCAACAGAAGTTTTCTTTTTCTGTAGAAAAAAAGTCAGAATTTTAAATAAACTTTCAGCAAGAAAAGCATCCATCCATCCATTATCTGTCGCCACGTATCCTGTACGGAGTCACAGGCAAGCTGGAGCCTTTCCCAGCTGACTATGGGCAAGAGGCAGGGTACACCCTGGATAAGTCACCAGATCATTACAGGGCTGAAACATAGAGACAAACAACCATTCACACTCACATTCACACCTACGGTCAATTTAGAGCCACCAATTAACCTAACCTGCAAGTCTTTGGACTGTGGGGGAAACCGGTGCACCCGGAGGAAACCCATGCAGACACGGGGAGAACACGCAAACTCCACACAGAAAGGCCCTTGTTGGCCGCTGGACTCTAACTCAGGACCTTCTTGCTGTGAGGCAACAGTGCTAACCACTAAACCACTTGCATACAAAGCATTCTTAATTTTTCTTCTTCTTCTTCTTTTGGCTGCTTCCGATTAGGAGTCGCCACAGCGGATCTTTCGTCTCCATTGCTCTGTCTTCCGCATACTTCTCTACCACACTTGCCACTTTCATGTCCTCTCTCACCACATCCATGTATCTCCTCTTTGGCCTTCCTCGTTTTCGTGTGCCTGGCAGCTCCATCCTCAACATTCTCCTTCCAACATGCTCTGCATCTCTTCTCAGGATGTGCCCATACCATCTCAGTCTCATCTCTCTTAGCTTAATTCCCAAGCTCTCCACACGTGCTGTCCCTCTGGTGTGCTCGTTCCTTATCCTATCCAACCTCGTCACTCCCATCGCAAACCTTAACATTCTCAACTCCGCCACCTCCAACTTTGCTTCCTGTCTCTTCATTAACGGTACGGTCTCCAATCCATACATCACAGCTGGTCTCACTACTGTCTTATACATCTTACCTTTCACTTTTGCTGGGACTTTCCTATCACAAATGACTCCCGATATCCTTCTCCAACTGCTCCACCCTGCCTGCACAGTGAGACCAGCTGTGATGTACGGATTGGAGACCGTACCCTTAACGAAGAGACAGGAAGCAAAGTTGGAGGTGGCGGAGTTGAGAATGCTAAGGTTTGCGATGGGAGTGACGAGGTTGGATAGGATAAGGAACGAGCACATCAGAGGGACAGCACATGTGGAGAGCTTGGGAATGAAGCTAAGAGAGATGAAACTGAGATGGTATGGGCACATCCTGAGAAGAGATGCAGAGCATGTTGGAAGGAGAATGTTGAGGATGGAGCTGCCAGGCACACGAAAATGAGGAAGGCCAAAGAGGAGATACATGGATGTGGTGAGAGAGGACATGAAAGTGGCAAGTGTGGTAGAGAAGTATGCAGAAGACAGGGAGCAATGGAGACGAAAGATCCGCTGTGGCGACTCCTAATCGGAAGCAGCCAAAAGAAGAAGAAGAAAAATTAAGAATGCTTTGTATGCAAGTGGTTAAGTTACTTTACTGTAACTTCACAATATTTCCATCTCTGTCTTACAAAATGTCATGAAAGTATAACGGTATAACATTGTGGTATGTTGACGTACAAGTACAGAATAAAACATGCATGGGCACGTTGTTATAGGAAACTAATCAAAAACAAGGAAGCAGAGTCACTACAAAGTTGATTATGTTCCTATAACAGCATGTCCAGAAGTGTTTTGTTCCTATTACAATATCACAGTGATTTGCTGAACATGACGTTTAAATTTTTTTATTCATTTATAGTTACATTTCAAGTTGTGGAACATCTGCAAACAAACCAGAATCAGTTCCCTTTTTCACTTATATTACAACAGCTATAAAGAGTCGTTCCATCACCAGGCTCTGCTTTTCCCCCAATCTTATTACATTTATAAGACAAAAAAACCCAACGTCATTAGTGAAAACCACAAAGTGTAAACTCCTCTGTCAGGGAGATGTCAGAAAATTTAAAGTCATAGCTCTACGTCTGAATGTTACAAAACACTACAAAACATTTGAGACTCCTTCCATAAATGCGTAAATAAGCATCTCTTTACAGAAAATACCACAGTGTTTCTTAACATCTGGTTATATGGTATGTACTCTGTACAAGTCCCTGTTAATGAGCTGTTACTATTGAAACAATACCATATTAGAATGCATGCATTAATATAAACCTGTGATCAGTCAAAAATGCTGTTATAGAAATGAATCAACACCTTTTGATCAATCAGAATAAATAATTAAAAGAGCATTAAAGGGTAAAATGTTATAACCTTATTTTTGAAAATATATATGAGCAGTAAATAAATCAGGAATAATATTTATTTGACTCAAAGTTTGCTTTCAAGCTCACTTTTTTCCACTCTTACTGACATTATTCATCTTTAGTTTGCCGTCTTTTTTCACTTTTATCAGTTTTTGGAAGGCAAAGCGAGTGAAAAATTCTCCCCGTGACAGCAGACACAAGTCCATCAGATATGCTGTGAATCTTTTTCACCTTTAATCATACTGAAAGCTCAGAAGATGGACGAGCCACGAGTGTCGTATTACACTATTTTCCAGCGCCTGCTCTTTCTGACAGAGATGAAAGACGCTCAGTTTGTTGCTGCTGATAGTTTGAGCGTCTTTCATTCAATAAAGAGAATGGAAAACAAAGAAAATGGGAAAGGATAAAAAAATGAAAAAAGGGTGTGGGGAGAGAAAGCTCACACAGATTCCTATAAATGTCTGTGTAATATATGTTTCAGGATGGAATGGTGTGATGAATGAACAGTGTGATAATCAACCAGGGCAAAGTCACGGCTTCAGCACATCAGAGACTCTTATAAGTTCACATTTTATAGAAAATGATGATATGACATGAGAAAGAGGAAAGCAGCTACAGTGTAAAGGTTTCATTCAGTTGGCAAAAAAAAATAACGTTCATTTTATCATTTCTGAAACATACCGTTCAAAAACTTTTATAGATTTAAAGATTTGGAGAACATTCTGGTAAAAACATGTTAATGCAAAGAAAAGCACTTTGAACTATGAACTAAATTTCAGTCCAAATGGTGTATGAGCCCTAAAATTATATTGTAATCCTTTTTATAGTTGTCAATTTTGAGACTTTTTACAATTTTTTATTTTATTTTACATATTGTAAATACTCTCAGGGTATATAAAAAAGAAATTGTTATTTTTTTGCAACAAACTATGTTCATTCATTCAACAAGCATTTTTAACTCTTTCAATAATAAAATAATAATTTGTGGAAATAATTCAAATAATAAAAAAAACACAAAACCAAAGATTGACCCATGAAATAAAAGTTGGGCTAAATTTGTTTGTTGTGGTCAGAAATTTACATACAGTGACATGAATGTCACGCCAATATTTGGAATTTCAGTAATTTCTTTGAACTGTTCTTTTTCTGTGGCAGAATATACAGTATACATTTTTAATAAATAAAAAAAAACACTATAATTTGGTGCACAAGTTTCAATGTTCTTTTGGTTTTCTGAAATCAACACAGAGTCAAAATTGTACATACAGGGTCAAAAATATACATACAGCACACCTAATATTTGTGTAAAATGTCTCTTCGTAAGATTCACCTTGACCAAACATTTTTGTTTACCATGAACAAAATTCTGGTTGGATATTTCATGACTCTTCATGGTAGAATTGGTAGAGTTCATTTTTTTTTTTCCTTGGCATGGACTCGACTTATAAACACGGTCCATATATTTCCAATAGGGTTGAAATCAGGACTTGTTTTAAGCTTAATTTTAGCCTGCTTTATCCTCCATAACCAGCTCTGATGCATGTTTGGGTTCATTGTCCTGCTGTAACTCCTAAGTCCCAAGTCATGTTCAAGTTTCTGATGATTTATGCTGAAGAATTCTGAGGTAGTCCTCCTTCTTCATTATTCCATCCACTTTGTGCAATGAACCAGTTCCACTGGCAGCAAACCAGCCCCAAAGCATGAGGATCCTACCAACACCAGCAGCTGGTACAGTGTCCCTCTGTACATGGTGGTCATTGTGGCCAAACAACTCAATCTTTGTCTCATCTGACCATAAAGCTTTCCTCCAGAAGGCTTTTTTTTTTGTCTGTGTGGTCACCTTCAAAATTTAGTTACAGTAAGCTTGATGGTGTCAATTTTGAAGCAGGGGGTTATTTCTTGAATAGCAGCCTCTTAGTCCATGGTGATCTGAACTGTAGACAGTGATCCATCAGCTTCCAGTTCATGGCAGAGCTGTGCCATGGTGGTTCCCAGGTTGTTCCTGATCATCCAAACCAATTTCCTTTCAGCCGAGGGCGACAGTTTGGGTTTTCTTGAAGCAAAGTGGCTTGGCAAAGTGACTACACCTCACAATAACTTGGATACAATTGTTTGAACTGATCATGGAATTTGCAGCTGTTTAGAAATGGCTCCAAGAGACATTCTGGAGTTGTGTATATGTGCGATCCTCTTTCTCAGATCTGTACTGAGCTCCTTGGACTTTCCCATTTTACTGTGTGCTGGTCAATCCAATAAGTGCTGCAACCAAACCCTTTTTATGAAGGCACAGAGAAGCTACCAGCTGTAGTCAATCATGATCACTAACAGGAAATTTAAGACCTCAGCCTTGGCAAGATAAGAGACATTTTGGAAGTTTCAGCACCAAACACTTACACACACTAAGTGAGTGTATGTAAATTTTTGACTGTATATGTATAATTTTGACCCTGTATTGATTTCAGAAAACCCAAAGAAAATTAAAACTTGTGCACCAAATTCTAGTGTTTTTTTTTAATTAAAGATGTATGCTGTACATTCTGCCACAGAAAAAGAACAGTTCAAAGAAATTACTGAAAGCCCAAATATTGCCATGACATTCATATCCAAGATGACATTCATGTCACTGTATGTAAACTTCTGACCACGAGGTGTGTAGCGCTGAGTTGGCTATAAGCCATGTACGATGAAATTGAGTGGAATAACTGTTTCATTCTATCCACATTCAGTGGATTTTGAGAAACAGCAATTTTTTTTGCAAATTCGATAAATAAAAACTTCATACAAAATGTCCGACAAAATCATTTCAGCTTTGACGGACCTCTTAAAAATCTATCGATGGCTGCACGAATTGACTTTAGTGGGTTTTTTTTGTTTGTTTTTTTGTAGAACGTGCCCTCTTGCTGTCGTGCCAAGGTATAGAATAGCTTTAGACATTTATTTAATTCTTTCTTGGACATTTCAATGATGTAATTTTATATATATATATATATATATATATATATATATATATATATATATACACACACACACACACACACATACAGTGGCATATCAGGAGCCCAGGAGGAATCAGGTATGCTCAAAGTAGAAAATAACATTATTATAATATAAAACATGAAGACAAGAAATAGCCCCCCCCCCCACACACACACAAACACACACACACATCAAAGTTATTCATTTATTTCATTGAAAATCTCACGAAAGACAGGGCTTCTCCATGATGTTGACAGTCAGTGAAAACTGTGATTACTGTTTCTTTATTTGAATGGTGCTCTGTAATAATAATAATAATAATAATAATAATGCATTTTGTGGAAAATCAGTTGTGGTGTTTGTAGCTTTTTGAAAAGAAAGGGGATATACAATGCAGCGAAATGTGGCGGATATCACGTTTTACATAAAATTGATTTTAGAACTTTGAAGAGAGGAAGAAAAGAAATGTGTAACCAAACTTCTTTGGCTAGAAATTGACTTTTTTTTTAAATGACACTTATCACCAAACTCTTTATATATATATATATATATATATATACTGTGTATATATATATATATATATATATATATATGCCCTGCGATGACCTGGCGACTTGTCCAGGGTGTACCCCGCCTTTCGCCCGTAGTTAGCTGGGGTAGGCTCCAGCTTGCCTGTGACCCTGTTGAACAGGATAAAGCGGCTAGAGATAATGAGATGAGATGATATATATACACACACACACTGGTGCTTGAAAGTTTGTGAACCCTTTAGAATTTCCTATATTTCTGCATAAATATGACCTAAAACATCATCAGATTTTCACACAAGTCCTAAAAGTAGATAAAGAGGACTCAGTTATACAAATTAGACAAAAATATTATACTTGATAATTTATTTATCCAATAAAATGATCCAATATTACATATCTGTGAGTGGCAAAAGTATGTGAACCTCTAGGATTAGCAGTTAATTTGAAGGTGAAATTAGAGTCAGGTATTTTCAATCAATGGGATGACAATCAGGTGTGAGTGGGCACCCTGTTTTATTTAAAGAACAGGGATCTATCAAAGTCTGATCTTCACAACACATGTTTGTGGAAGCGTATCATGGCACGAACAAAGGAGATTTCTGAGGACCTCAGAAAAAGTGTTGTTGATGCTCATCAGGCTGGAAAAGATTACAAAACCATATCTAAAGAGTTTGAACTCCACCAATCCACAGTCAGACAGATTGGGTACAAATGGAGGAAATGCAAGACCATCATTACCCTCCCCAGGAGTGGTCAACCAACAAAGATCACTCCAAGAGCAAGGTGTGTAATAGTCAGCGAGGTCACAAAGGACCCCAGCATAACTTCTAAGCAACTGAAGGCCTCTTTAACATTGGCTAATGTTAATGTTCATGAGTCCACCATCAGGAGAACACTGAACAACAATGGTGTGCATGGCAGGGTTGCAAGGAGAAAGCCACTGCTCTCCAAAAAGAACATTGCTGCTCGTCTGCAGTTTGCTAAAGATCATGTGGACAAGCCAGAAGGCTATTGGAAAAAAATGTTTTGTGGACGGATGAGACCAAAATAGAACTTTTTGGTTTAAATGAGAAGTGCTATGTTTGGAGAAAGGAAAACACTGCATTCCAGCATAAGAATCTTATCCCATCTGTGAAACATGGGGGCGGTAGTATCATGGTTTGGGCCTGTTTTGCTGCATCTGGGCCAGGACGGTTTGCCATCATTGATGGAGCAATGAATTCTGAATTATACCAGCAAATTCTAAAGGAAAATGTCTAAAACATCTGTCCATGAACTGAATCTCAAGAGAAGGTGGGTCATGCAGCAAGACAACAACCCTAAGCACACAAATCGTTCTATCAAGGAATGGTTAAAGAAGAATAAAGTTAATATTTTGGAATGGCCAAGTCAAAGTCCTGACCTTAATCCAGTCAAAATGTTGTGGAAGGACCTGAAGTGAGCAGTTCATTTGAGGAAACCCACCAACATCCCAGAGTTGAAGCTGTTCTGTATGGAGGAATGGGCTAAAATTCCTCCAAGCCGGTGTGCAGGACTGATCAACAGTTACCGGAAACGTTTAGTTGCATTTATTGCTGCTCAAGGGGGTCACACCAGATACTGAAAGCAAAGGGTCACATACACATTTGCCACTCACAAATATGTAATATTGGATCATTTTCCTCAATAAATAAATGACCAAGTACCGTATTTTCTGGACTATAAGCCGCTACTTTTTTCCTAGGTTTTGAACCATGCGGCTTATACAAAGGTGCGGCTATTCTGTGGATTTTTCTTCCACCGCTAGGGGCGCTCTAACCGGAAGTAGAATCAAAAATAAGATAGACGAAAAATCAATGCAAAGAAGAATTAGCAGATCTTTAGCAGATAGAACACGCACGACAAATTACTAACTGGTAATTATTTTCAAATCCAGCAAAGATGATTAAAGTGACTTGTGGTTTCAAACACAGGAGAAATGAAGGTAAATAAATACCGGTTATTTTCTCTTGGTTCTGTTCTAATCAGCAAAGTTGCTGCTGTGTTAAAAGGCACTGTTCGGAAAGAATCTATTCAGGTACATACATGTACATTTACAGTACAAAATCGTTCTGTACATGCAGTAAATATCTAATTTTTCACCATAGATATCTGCGGCTTATAGCCCGGTGCGGCTTGTATATCTTTTTTTTAATTTTTTTTTTTAAATAGAGCGGATGCGGCTTATATACAGGTGCGCTCTATAGTCCAGAAAATAATATTTTTGTCTCATTTGTATAACTGGGTTCTCTTTATCTACTTTTAGGACTTGTGTGAAAATCTGATGATGTTTTAGGTCATATTATGCAAAAATATAGAAAATTCTAAAGGGTTCACAAACTTTCAAGCACCACTGTGTATATATATATATATATATATATATATATATATATATATATATATATATATGCATACTACAATATTTGACGATAGACCCAATAAACCTTACAGTTTTTCCTTCAAAAACAATAAGCTTCTGTGATCTCTGGTTGAGTGTAAAGCTGTGAGCAGAATCAGGTGATGTTCTTTCTCTCTCTTTTTTCCTTTTTCCACAAGGCCCCTGTGATAAGATCAGAGGAAGGATCAGCCATTTCTTCTTTAAGCTCTGTCTGCTTCCAGCCTCCCCCATAATTATGTGTCAAGGCCATTTTGTGATGTATTACACGCTTCTGTAATCAGCCTGCAGGAGATGCCAGAGGGAGTGTTTGGAAACAGTTTCAGTGTGTGAATGCACATATGTGGCTGGTTTGTTATCATTGCATATCATGCATAGAAGAACGTAAAAAAGAAACACATTATGCTTGTTGAATTCTTCTCTATTGATATTTATTCTATAATCTTACAGATCGGATGCATATCCAGTGTTTAAATTCTCATTTGGATCATGTTTACATGTGAACATGAGTAATGTAATGATGTATTTATTCGCAGAGTATCTCTGGGATTTTTGTCCAGCCTGACTCCATCATGCCAGACATTTTTTTTTTGGACTGTGCTGACATGTGTCTGGAAAGATTACACCATAGTATAAATCCTTTAATTAACTTTTACTGACCAGTTAACATAACCCTCGGTGCAATATTACTGAATCTGACTTACCTCAGAAGTCAGAGTTCATTTTGGCCGTCGTGTGCTCGAGCTACAAAGTGGGGAAAAAACACAGATGCCTACATGTTCATTTTTGTTCGCAAAGGTAACCAGCTAACTGTAATGAGTTATGTACAGTACATTTTCACCTTAAAACAGTGAAATGTAGAGTCCACATTATAGATTTAACAAGTGACTATGTCTTTGTTGATTGACCTAAAGCTAAGACTTGTATATACAGTATAACTTCATTAAAGGGAAGAAGTGGTGCTATGTTTACTGTTGATGCTGTGAGCAGTGATGTCAGGGGCACTACGCTGGTGCTATGGGGTTGCTTGACTTTTCAGTGAGTGTACTCTGAAATTTAGGGTTTTAAATGAATGTGCTGGTCTCCACAGTTTAATTACCTTCACCATGGAGTTTATGCTTTCAGTTTGTTTGTTTGTTTGTTTATTTATTTGTCGGGTTGCACCAAAATTACTGGCCCAATTTTCATGGAACTTGGTGGAAATATCCATGGGCCAAGGAACAACCCATTAAATTTTGGAACAGATCCAACTCACAGGACGGCTCAATGAATTTTGTTCCACTTTTGCTAACGTTGCAACATTTGGCCTTGATGAAGGGCTGAGCTCTCCAAGTGCCGTTCTAATTTCTATTGCAGCACTGATGACACAAGTACACATTTGTGTACATGCACAGTACCCACTCCACAACAGTTACAATGCCACTGTGTTTAAAAAACAATGCGAGATATTCAGCTCACGGGATATAGATGTAACGTTCACAAGCCAACTGATGTAAACACACCTATGAATATAAAATTTCACACAATTATGCCACAACCAGGGCTTGCACACAAGCAGCAAGTAGCAGATACAGAGGTGTGTGCACATTTCAGCGTCATATCCTGAGATCATAAACCCATGCTGCCATGTTACCAACACCTCGAAGAATGAATGAACAGTATCCTGCTCCATTGATCTAATGTTATATGAATGAGCATGACACAGAGAGAAGTATAAGGTAAGGAGTCAGAATTTGTGCCTCAACCATCAAATACATTCAATTTATAATTGGCAATAGAGGGGAAAAACTCATGCACTTACCATTGGATAGCTTCATAACAAAACAATGTGTCAGTTGAGTTTCCACGCATGGACATTTATGAAGGAAAAAAAAACGATTCATTATGACATCACTAATGCTAATTTACAAAAAAAATGCACACTGGTTAACATGACATAAAATTAAGCTCAAAAGTTCAATGCATGCTGCATCCATTGGCTGTATCAGATCACCTACATTAGCTTTATGTATTTTAGTCTAAAAATAATTTTTTGTTTTATTAATTATCTCATCTCATTATCTCTAGCTGCTTTATCCTGTTCTACAGGGTCGCAGGCAAGCTGGAGCCTATCCCAGCTGACTACGGGTGAAAGGCGGGGTACACCCTGGACAAGTCGCCAGGTCATCGCAGGGCTGACACATAGACACAGACAACCATTCACACTCACATTCACACCTACGGTCAATTTAGAGTCACCAGTTAACCTAACCTGCATGTCTTTGGACTGTGGGGGAAACCGGAGCACCCGGAGGAAACCCACGCGGACATGGGGAGAACATGCAAACTCCGCACAGAAAGGCACTCGCCGGCCACGGGGCTCAAACCCGGACCTTCTTGCTGTAAGGCGACAGCGCTAACCACTACACCACCGTGCCACCCCTTTATTAATTATTTATTTTTCAAATTATAAATTATAGTATTCACACATGCAAAATTTTAAATTATAAATAAACTACAGAAATTTCTTCGGGGTGCTAAGAGGTTCCTCTAGCTATCCTGGGGTAGCTGCAGCACCCCCCACCCCCCCCCAAGCCCCTCTCTGGCACCGCCCATTAGCCATGTTGATTTGACGTCACTTACTAGAACTCGGAGCTCCTGAAAAGGAATTCTGACTTCTTTTCTTTTTTCTTGTTGAAGGTCAGAAATTATGAGTTAAAACCTATGACTGAACACAGCATATGTCTCATCCGAACTGACATGTTGTAAAGATTATGTATCATATCCTGTCGTGAAAAACAAACAAACAAAAAAAACCCCAGATTTTCAGACTTTTTCTTCGGTATAAAAACAGTCCTGGAAGTCCAAATTAAAATGAAGCTGAGTTTAAAACTCAGAACAATAAAATATAGACAGTGTTTAAAAGGATGTATCAGAGAAGCAATGCCTTTTTTGAGCTATTAATATCGTCATGGTCATGTTACCTATGAATGCTCAAGTGCTTTTTGCATGGCCATGCCCCCTACAACAAGGTCATATAATAAACAATCAGTTTGCATTAAAATGATGTGTATGTAGTCGGCATTGAAATAGCGTGATGAGCATGTTTACATGGTGAAAATGCTAGTCCAATGTATATCGATCACTATTCTATCCACATTAACTGGATATGAGCAATCGCGCACTCTGATTGGCTACTCTACTACTAGGCTATCAGCTCGTATACCATGAGTAGAGAAAAACAAAATGGTGGAGCGTGTTACTGAACCAACCGAGGATGAAATAAAAACTCTACTCGAAAACAAAACCCCCCCAAAGTACAAAAAAGCAACAAAATATGGAATAAAAACATTTGATGGTAAGAACATATATATTTTTTATTTTTCACAAATTGCTCCTGTCATTTCTCTGGTTAGTTTATATTCTACGCGGAAATTATTTTGTCAGATGTTTTGTATAAAGTTTTTATTTATCAAATTTTCAAAAAAATAAGAATAAAAATGCTCTGTTTCTCAAAATCCAGTGAATGCAGATAGAATAAAACAGTTATTCTGCTCAATCTTGTCATACATGGCTTATTGTTAACTCAGCGCTACGTGCCTCGTCAGCTACCGGTATAAGCTCATGTACGACCCGATTTTGTGGAATAACTGTTATAGAAGTTTTCTGTTGACATAATAGAAATACCTCTGGAAAACTAATCTCATTCGAATAGTACTGTTCTTAAGTCATACTGATACACTGTAAATTAGCCATCAGTGAGAGTTCTCCTCCTAGCTTGTTTTTTTTCCATCCTTCATCACCAAGCTTTTCCACGTTCAGACAATCAGAGAGCATGATTACTGGTCCCTGTCTCCACTGTTTAGCCGAGCTGGAGGTGAAGCCCCTCCGCGATATCCTACCTGACACCCTGCTGAATATTTCACATGCTCAGGTGTGGCTGGTTTGCACCAAAAAAATGTTGTGTGATTGAAGTCGAAACACAGCCGGAGCACAGACTCAGTTCTGCTGTTGTCATACTAACCAACCTCCGCTTCCCTCCCTCTATCCTTCCTCCACCGCCCTGAGAAAAGTTTAAATGAGCCGTGAAAAGGCGAGGAATGAGGGATGCGAAAGCGAGAACAGAGTACAGAGGAACAGGATGTAAAATGTATACATGAACATTTTGGATTTGAACATGAGACACTTTTTTGCCTTTGAAATCAGAGGACACCATTTTATTTTTTACTCTCATTCTGTTCATATTCCTGTCTTAGAGTAAAATGCAAATTCAAATTGGACAGTTGAAGATTGAAAAACCTTGTCAGGTCTTTTTTCAGCCTTCAGTGGTGAGCCTGCACTCACTGTAGCCTCGGTTTCCTGTTCTTCACTGAAAGGAGTGGAACCTGATGTTTTCTCCTCCTGTTGCAGCCCATCCTCTTCAGGGTTTTTATGTGTTGTGTGTCCTGAGATGCTCTTTTGCTCACCACAGTTGTAAAGAGTGGTCATTTGAGATACCATAGCCTTCCTGTCAGCTTCTCTGATCTCTCTTATCAAAAAGGTGTTTCCACCCAAAGAACTACTGCTCAGTAGATGTTTTTTTGTCTTTTCTGTCATGCTGTGTAAATTCAAGAGATTGTTGTGTGTGAAAATACCTGCAGATAAGTAATTTCTGAAATACTCAAACCAGCCTAGTCTGGCACCAACAAAGTCATGGAGATCACTTTTTTTTTTTTTTTGTCATTGTGTTATTTGATGTGAACATGACCTGAAAAACATGGATCTGCATGATTTTATGCATGTTGCTGCTGACACATGAATAATTGGATGAATGAGCAGGTGTACAGATGTTCCTGTTAAGGCAGCTGGTGAGTGTGTGGTTTTGTGTAAGTACGTACACTGTAAAAAAAAATAGTTGAGAATACTTGAAATTTCAAGGCAACCGTCTGCATTAAGAATTTTATGTTTTGCCAACGATGTGCCCATGATAATCCAAACTATGATAAAACTGTTATCTTTATTAAGAATTCTTAATTAAGTCAATTTTCAATTCCTCATTCTGCCAACATAGATTTCTCTTTTTGCTGAACAGTGGCATTCACAGTAGTGCAAAAAGGCAATTGAGGTTATCACAAATTTTTTTTTTTTTAGATTTTTTGGGGCTTTTTTCACCTCTATTTGGATAGGACAGCGTAGAGACAGGAAATGAGCAGGAGAGAGGGACAGGGAGGGATCGGGAAATGACCTCGGGTCGGAACTGAACCCGGGTCCCCGGATTTATGGTATGGCGCCTTATCCACCTGAGCCACGACACCCCTGAGGTTATTGCAATTTATCATTAAACTATACATGCCTTTTTTCATTGTTCTACACAATTACAAAAATTTTTAAAACCCACATAGTGGGTATGGCGTCGTGGCTCAGGTGGATAAGGCACCATACCATAAATCCGGGGACCCAGGTTCGATTCTGACCCAAGGTCATTTCCTGATCCGTCCTGTCCATTTCCTGTCTCTACACTGTCCTATCCAAATAAAGGTGAAAAAAGCCCCCCAAAAAAGTCTGATAAACTCAATTGCCTTTTTGTACTACTGTGAATGCCACTGTTCAGCAAAAAGAGAAATCTATGTTGGCAGAATGAGGAATTGAAAATTGACTTAATTAAGAATTCTTAATAAAGATAACAGTTTTATCATAGTTTGGATTATCATGGGCACATCATTGGCAAAACATAAAATTCTTAATGCAGACGGTTGCCTTGAAATTTCAAGTATTCTCAACTATTCTTTTTTTACAGTGTAGGTGTCTGAATCCGATTTGTTCTTTTTTTATTTGAAGAAACGTCACATAAAAATAAAAATGATAAAAAGAGGAGTCATCTAATATTATATTTAGTTTTTTTAATTGTAAAAAAGTATTAGGTTTCTAAAACATTGGTTATTTCTAAAATAACAGGACCACTGTTAGACCTGTGAGGGTGCGTTTATTTTATGTTGTGAGACTCAGAAGCAGGTAGCAAATATCTGGGCTTTGCCTCCACCTAGTGGACATTATGGAACTTTTCTTGTCCTCACATTCTTCACAGAGGGACATCGAGGACATTTTAAGAGCGTATGAAAGATACACTTTGCACAAACACAGCTCCGGAGGCCCTTTAGCTTTGTTTGAAAAGGGATTACATTGAAAACAAGACCTGCAGCACTGTATAGCTTTTTGCATGACTCATATTCTAATAAAGAAAAGCTTTGAAAGAAAAAAAAATGCAATGAATGATATCAATTTTACTGCAATAAAATCATTTTAATTCAATAATTGCATAATAATTTTTACCCGCTTCACAAACATGATTAATTCTGACAGTATAATCACAGTCTGTTTTTTATTCATGTTGATTATTTCAATTCCCTTTTCATTTCGACTTCGACTGAAATTTCGTTTTTCTTTTTTTTTGGCTCTTTTTCATTTTTCTGTCAGTCTTTTCTGAAAATAACAAAAAACCCGAAGTGCTCTGTGTTGACAGGGAATCATCACTGCCTTCACATTAATAACAGCCTCTTTTCATGTGCGCTGCTTTGTGCAATTATCCAAACTGAGTCTGATTTTACTGTCGCACCTTGAACTCTCTTCCTTTCACACTCCTGAATTATCACAGATCAAAAGACAACTGAATGATCATAGATCAAAAAAGAGCATTTCGAAGTGACATGGTCCTTCATCATGAGATGCAACACACATCTTTATAGCTGAATGTGTTGATGTGAATTCTGTATAATTGCCTCTACTGGATCTTCAAATTATTCCTTTTTATTATCCAAGGGGTGCATATAAGAGTCATTTTAAAAAACACAATGAGAGAGAGAGAGAGAGAGAGAGAGAGAGAGAGAAAGAATTGTTAGTAGGCTATAACTTAAAATGATGGATTAAAAATATATACTTTATAAATTAAAAGTACAATTTGTACTGTGTTCCTACCTCTGTAATAATTGTGGACTTTCAAACACATTTTAGAAATATTCCAATTTGCAAAACATCTGCACAACAGATGTTGAGCTTCTTTTTGTGGAAATTAGTCCAGCCTCAAACAGAACAGGACTGCTTAACTCCACCCACTTAACAGGAAAGAACAAGCAGCACATAGCTTTAAAAGGATGCGGAACAGAGCCCATAAAGCTATATGGCCTTTCGATTTCATAAAATCTGTGAAATTTAGTTAGTTCCCTCTGAAATTTGGTGATATATGTTTATTTCTGTAATATCACACAAAATATCAGGCCATTCTGCAGCTGGGAAGTTATTTAATTTGAGGGGATTCCCGAGCAAATAATGTGCATGAAATCGCTCGCTTCGTGCAGTCAAGCAGACAGAGGAAGTCCGTGTGCCCATGCACAGGTTTACCTTCTTCTTCGTCTTCTTTTGGGTTTTACGGCAGCTGGCATCCACAGTGTTGCATTACTGCCATCTACAGGTTTACTTTTGACCGTGCACTGACAGTTACATCATTCTGTCCCTAAATGAACAGCTGATCGGACCGAGGTGCTTGCTGACCACCGATATTTATTAGTTTGGTCCTGTGTTTTCTTTCCTTCGCAACATAATGTCTTTTTTTCTTGCTCTCCATTACTATAGTCATTCTTTTACGTTTCATTCACACACTCAGGTCCTCCATTTTTCTCTCTTGTTTCAAATTTGTATCCCACAATGCCTTGCGCAAACAGGGAAAGCCCACCATGTGATGCATGATGTAGTAGTTTGTATTGGGTCATGGTGAAGCAGGAAAAATAGCAGAGAATTTAGGGCCACGTGGCTCTAAATTCATTAATTGTTCTATTTTTTAAAAAATCCTAATAAAATTGGAAATCTGTGATTTGAATTCAGTGGCTTTCAGGCCACTAAACAAAAATAACTGGGTGTCGAGGAAAATTATTTTTATTACCTACATTTGAAAAATCTGAAAGGCAGTCTACCTTTAAGAGAATATGGTAATGCATTGACCTGATTTTTGATGGCTTTTGACCATACGATGTCTGTAAATACGTGTACCACCACAGGGAACCCAATCATAAGTGAAAGGCAACATATCTCAAACACTTGACCACCAGACAACGAAATGTATATCTTTATTTACATAAGATAGATGGGTTTTATCCAACGGTTATTTTTAATTTGCTTTAAAAAAAAAAACATGGGATTATTTACAAACACATTTTAAGGAAAATATTCATGACAGTCTCGTCTCGTCTTGTCTTGTCTTCATCCGCTTATCTGGGGCCGGGTCGCAGAGGCAGCAGTCTGAGCATGGAAGCCCAAACTTCCCTTTTCCCAGACACCTCGGCCAGCTCCTCGGAAAGAACACCGAGGCGTTCCCAGGCCAGCCGAGAGACATAGTCCCTCTAGCGTGTCCTGGGTCTTCCCCGGGGCCTCCTCCCGGGGGGACATGCCTGGAACACCTCCCCAGGGAGGCGTCCAGGAGGCATCCAAAAAAGATGCCCGAGCCACCTCAGCTGATTCCTCTTGATGTGGAGGAGCAGCGGCACGACTCCAAGCTCCTCCCGAGTGACTGTGCTTCTCACTCTATCTCTAAGGGAACGCCCAGCCACCCTGCGAAGGAAACTCATTTCGGCCGCTTGTATCCACGATCTTGTTCTTTTGGTCATTACCCAAAGCTCATGACCATAGGTGAGAGTCGGAACGTAGATCGACCGGTAAATCAAGAGCTTCGCCTTTTGGCTCAGCTCCTTCTTCACCATGATGGACCGGTAAAGCAACCGCATCACTGTGGAGGCTGCACTGATCTGCCTGTCGATCTCACGCTCTATCCTTCCCTCACTCGTGAACAAGATCCCAAGATACTTAAACTCCTCCACTTGAGGCAGAACTTCTCCACCAACCTGGAGAGGGCAAGCCACCCTTTTCCGGTCGAGAACCATGGCCTCGGACTTGGAGGTGATGATTCTCATCCCAGCCACTTCACACTCGACTGCAAACCGCCCCAGTGCATGTGGAAGGTCCTGGTTTGAAGAAGCCAACAGGACAGCATTATCCGCAAAAAGCAGAGATGAAATCCCGTGGTTCCCAAACAGGATTCCTTCCGGCCCCTGGCTGTGCCTAGAAATTCTGTCCATAAAAATTATGAACAGAACCGGTGACAAAGGGCAGCCCTGCCAGAGTCCAACATGCACTGGGAACAGGTCTGACTTACTGCCGGCAATGCGAACCAGGCTCCTGCTCCGTTCGTACAGGGACCGGACAGCCCTTAGCAAAGAGCCCCGAACCCCATACTCCCGAAGCACCCCCCACAGAATACCATGAGGGACATGGTCGAATGCCTTCTCCAGATCCACAAAGCACATGTGGACTGGTTGGGCAAACTCCCATGAACCCTCGAGCACTCTATGAAGGGTATAGAGCTGGTCCAGTGTTCCGCAACCAGGACGAAAACCGCATTGTTCCTCCTGGAGCCGAGGTTCGACTATTGGCCGAATTCTCCTCTCCAGTACCCTGGAGTAAACCTTCCTGGGGAGGCTGAGAAGTGTGATTCCCCTATAATTTGAGCACACTCTCCGGTCCCCTTTCTTAAAAAGAGTTTCATATAAAAATAGTTAAAACAGTTTTATTAGTCCACTAGCTCATTGGACAGTTGACAGTTTCTGTCATGTAAGGGCGATAGATGGATGTAAATGCAGGAAGAGTTTTATTGAAAGCACGCTAGCAAACGGATCCAAAATGAAGACAAAGGCAGAGTTGAAAGACAGGCAGGGGTCGAGTGAGGCACAGACAGAATATTAGAGGTAATACAATACTCACAGTTCAAAAACAACAACAGGGTCAAAACCAGAAAAGCAATACAAAATACAAGGCTTGGTAATGTTAGATGCAGGGTACTGAGCATATACTTCACAAAATCTGCGTGTTACTGAAAGTCCTTATGTGTATGTGCTGTGATTGTGCTCTAATCAGCTACACCGCACGTGCACAAATGCATGTGGATGTAACAGATGTAACCAGACAAATGTTTGACATATTAAGGTTGATATTGGATAGTAACTATATAGTAATGATGTAAAGTAAAAGTGCTGGCTCACTGCTGTCCACCAGGCACCCAGCGGAGTCACACCAGAATAAATGTCATGGTGTTGTTTCTGGCGCACGTCATGCACTGTCAAAGAAAGGAATAAATATGTATTCATCACTGCGATGCACATCTTATTATCGGTATCACTGTCACAAGACAATGCAGCAATTTATTGATGCAAAATACACAACACTACACAATTTGATGGTTCATATGTTATAATATTATTCTATTCAGGTTGATTTTGTGCCTATGCAAATATTTTGCTCATCCACTCATCAGGAACTCCGCTTTTAGGCAGTGCCTAAATATTTATATTTGACAGGTATGGTCACTCAAGGGAAAGTGGAAGGCTTAAAGCTTGATGTTTTCTGTTTATTTAGCTTTCTTTGTCATAGTAACTTCAAATGGGAGAAAAGAAGAGAGTCCAGTGAACGAAAGGCTATATCATATATGAGAACAGGCACTAACTTGTTTAGCGGATGTTCCACACCAGTAAATGTATTGTTAAATGGATAAAAAAGTACGATGTGTCAGTCTTTAATGAATAAAGAATGTGGTATAAGTGGAATAAACCCCTTCAGGACATGGTGTTATGGAAAGCAATCAACTTGATGGTGCTGACAGGAACTCTGTTGATTATTTTCCTATATTAGCACACCCTTAAGTGTTTTATTCCATACTTAACTATTTACTATTAACTAGCATCTGTACTTTATTTAAAAATAGCAGTGGCAACTAGAGTTCATGCTAGGTGTACTTCAGAAAACTGTTTAATGATTATTGTGTGTGTGTGTGTGTGTGTGTGTGTGTGTGTGTGTGTGTGTGTGTGTGTTTTTTACATTACTGTAGCACAGCTGTTAACATTCTTCTATTGCATTGAGATGAAAAATCAGAGTAGCTTTGTCTCCAAGCAAGCATCCAGGTCACTAGCTGCCATCCAGCTCGCAACCAACATCCAGCTTGATTGCTAGCAAATGTTTTGCTAAGTAGTAAAGCAGTTTACATGCTAAAGAAAGAAAAGACATGGTATGACATTTTAAAGAACACAAAACATTTTACCATTTGCTATATTGTTTTCTCATGCACTGACGAGAAATGATAACAACCTTACCTGCTAAATAGCATCTTGATCACTAGCTAGCAAAAAAGTTTGCTAAATAGATTTCGCAATTTACATGTGGTATTTTAGAAAGCATTTAACTTTCTAATATACAGGGTGTTTCAAAAAAATTTTATATCATTCTGGGATATTTACATCTCAAATAATAGCAAATTTTTTATATTGTTGAGAATGAAACAATATCCACTTTGCTGTGAGCTAGCATCCACCTTGCTCACTAGCAGATCTCATCTCATCTCATTATCTCTAGCCGCTTTATCCTGTTCTACAGGGTCGCAGGCAAGCTGGAGCCTATCCCAGCTGACTACGGGCGAAAGGCGGGGTACACCCTGGACAAGTCGCCAGGTCATCACAGGGCTGACACATAGACACAGACAACCATTCACACTCACATTCACACCTACGGTCAATTTAGAGTCACCAGTTAACCTAACCTGTATGTCTTTGGACTGTGGGGGAAACCGGAGCACCCGGAGGAAACCCACGCGGACACGGGGAGAACATGCAAACTCCACACAGAAAGGCCCTCGCCGGCCCTGGGGCTTGAACCCAGGACCTTCTTGCTGTGAGGCGACAGCGCTAACCACTACACCACCGTGCCGCCCCTCACTAGCAGATAGTTTGCTAAATAGAAAAAACAGTTTTGTGTGTGTGTGTGTGTGTGTGGTATTTTAAAATACACAAACTTTTACAAGCACATTTAATTTTGAGCTAATTCTCCATTTTTGCCAAGTTTAACTCTTTCTGCTATATTTCTCTTGGGGAGAGCTTTCTTTCATGAGCTAGCTAGCTTGCTAATTAAAGACGCAGTTACAATTTCCACACAAATGGTTTTTGTTCACAAGCACATTTTGATCTAAATTATATTATATACAAAATCATTTCCTGTTAATGGTATTTCAAAAACTTCATGCTCATATCCGTGTGTGTGTGTGTGTTTGAGAGATATAGAGAGAGATTAGAGAGGGGGGTTGAAGCCTAAAGCAGCCTTGTCCTTGTCATTCTTTTTACCTATCGCTGAGCACTGATGTGACTGACAGTTTAATGAACATTGATTTGCTCTTTAATGCCAGTTGTTTCCCTCGCTACAGGAATGAGAGGAACTTCTCAGCGCTCCTCCTGCTCCTCCAAGTGGCTGGTGATGTTACAGCGCTAATCTCACATACATCTTAATCAGAAAACCTTCTTGAGTTCAGTATTACATATTTTAACTGACAAACGTGTCTAATAGAGACATGTGCACGAAAACCAAACTGGTTTTTCAAAAGTCATGTGACTGAAAATGTAATTAGGTTTTTATGGCAGTTGTGGGAACATTTATCTAGCTAGAGCATAGAACAAAGATTTGGGGTGAAATTAACAGTCTTGTCTGTATATTTGAAGCTGGCGAGATGACAAACTAGCTTTTTTGCTTATCTTATCTTATAGTTAGCCTAGTGTGAAAGCTTCCCTGATGAGGGTGGAGTACAGAAGTACAGCGGTCTGTTGCTAGTGCTCAAGCACATGTTTATTGGTTGCTTGTCAGCACAGAAACAGGCACTCTAAGACATGAACACACACAGATACACACACAGTTGTCTTCTAGTCCGAGCCACCACTCCTCTGCTCTCCTACTCCTTTTATACTCCATCACTTACAGAGACACACACACACACACACACACACATTAATTGTCGACAGGTGTAGCGACTTGGCCACTCACCTTCTCTGACTCCGCCCTCCATTCACAAACTGATGCTCAGCCACACCCTCACTGCCACATACCCCCACTGCCTGACTCAGGCTGGGGAGCTGTCCAGCCTGCAGCGGACTCCCCCCCCCCCCCCCCCCGATGGGACAGGAAGTCCGCCACCACCATCTGCACCCCCGGCCTGTAGACCACCTCGAATTTGAACAGCTAGAGGGCGAGATACCAATGGGTGATCTGTGCGTTGGCATCCTTCATGTGGTGGAGCCACTGGAGGGGCATGTGGTCCGAACAGAGGGTGAAAGGGTGTCCCAGCAGGTAGTACCAGAGGGCAAGGACCACCCACTTGATAGCCAGGCACTCCTTCTCGATCATGCTGTATTTGCTTTCACACATCTACAACTTGTGGCTAATGTACAGCACAGGTCGTTCCTCACCCTCCACTTTCTGGGACAGAACAGCCCCCAACCCCCTGTCTGATGCATCTGTCTGTAAAATAAAGGGGAGAGAAAAGTCAGGGGAGTGTAAAAGGGGCCCCCCACACAGTGCAGCTTTTACCCTAAAGAAAGCCTGTTGGCATTGCTCCATCCACTGGACCGGATCTGGTGCTCCCTTTTAAGTGAGATCAGTCAGCGGGCTGGCCTCGGGCAGGCCACAATTGTTGGAGTCTTGTTTATTTGGGGACACACCTGCCCATGACCCAAGTGGAAACCCAGATACCATACTTCCACCTGCCCAATTGCACACTTTTTCAGGTTAGCTGTGAGACCCACATGCCTCAGCAACTTTAGGACGTCCCTAAGGTGTTCTAGGTGCCGTGGCCAATCATTGCTATAGATAATGATATCGTCAAGGTATGCTGCCACATAGGCAGCGTGAGGGCAGAGAATCCTGTCCATGAGCTGCTGGAATGTCATGAGAGCACCAAATAACCCAAAAGGAAGTGTGACAAATTGGTGTAACCCAAACGGTGTGGAAAAGGCCATTTTCTCTCGGGATAGAGTCAAGGGGATCTGCCAATATCCTTTTGTTAGATCCAGTGTCGAGTAAAAATGAGCAGCGCCTAATTGATCAAGCAACTCATCAATGCGAGGCATTGGGTATGCATCGAATTTAGACACCGCATTGCCCTTTCTATAGTCCACACAGAACCGGACTGACCTATCGGTCTTGGGAACCAGGACCACTGAGCTGCTCCAGTCACTGTGGGACTCCTCAATTATGCCCATTTCGAGCATGGCCTTGAGTTCATCCTGGACCATCTTTTTTGTGTGTTCAGGCAAGCGGTAAACGGGGCTCTGCACCACCATCCCCAGGGGTGTCTCAATGTGGTGTTCTATGAGGTGGGTGTGGCCGGGTAGGGGCGAGAACATGTCAGAAAATTCCATCCGCAACTGGGCCACCTCTGTGAGTTGGGCCAGTGAGAGGTGGTCTCCACGAGGGACCAGAGTGGCTGGAGATGTTAATTTTTTTTTTGTACCTCCGGCCCCAGCGCCGCCTTCTCTGGGACTACCAACACCACGGGGACTTCCTCATTCCAGCATTTTAACAGATTGAGGTGGTAAATTTGCAATGCCCCACCCCTGTCCATTTGCCTCACCTCATAGTCAACGTCCTCAACTCGCCATGTGACCTCAAAGGGCCCTTGCCACTTGGCGATTAATTTGAAGCTGGACGTGGGCAATAATACAAGCACATTGTCTCCCAGTGTGAACTCTCTAAGGCGCATGCCCCTGTCATACAGACTTGACGTTCTTGTGCCTGCCGCAAATTCTCATGGGTTAAATGAGTGAGTGTGTAGAGTTTTGTGCGCAGGTCGAGAAAGTATTGAATTTCGTTCTTGCTAGGCGAAGTCCCTCCCAATTTTCATGAAGCACATCCAAAATGCCACGCGGCTTATGCCCATAAAATAACTCTAATGCTGAAAAACCCATGGAGACTTGCAGGACCTCTCGAACAGCAAATAACAGGGGCTCAAGCCATTTATCCCAATTATGAGCATCCTCACTCACAAATTTCCAAATTAAGTTTTTGAGTGTTTGATTAAACCATTCCACTAAGCCATCCATTTGTGGGTGACAGACACTGGTGCAGATAGGCTGAATTCCCAATAACCCACACAGTTTGCGCAGTGTGCATGACATAAATGTAGTGCCTTGGTCTGTCAGGATTTCGTTTGGAATCCCGACCTGGGAGATAATGTGGAAGAGTGCTTCCATAATACTGCATGCTGAGATATTGTGGAGAGGCACCACTTCCGGATATCACGTTGCATAGTCCACCAGAACTAAAATAAAGTGATATCCTCATGCTGACCGATTTAATGGCCTGATGAGATCCATCCCAATTCTTTCAAAAGAGGTCTCAATTAAAGGGAGAGGGCGCAAAGGTGCCTTTGGAATGGCCACAGGATTTACTAATTGGCATTCGCGGCATGCTGCACACCACCGATGGACATCCTTGCAAATCCCTGGCCAATAGAACTGGGCCATTATTCAGGCGAGTGTTTTGTCCTGCCTTAAGTGTCTGGCCATGGGATTAAAGTGAGCCGTGTGGAATATGAGTTTCCTGTGGCTCTTTGGGATTAATATCTGACTTATTTGTTCACCAGTTTGAGTGTCCTGCATCACTCGGTATAACCTATCCATAATAATAGCGAAATAGGGGAAGGCTGGTGTTGTGCTTGGCTGGAGAATTTGACAATCAATTACTCTCACATGGTCAAATGCATTCCACAGAGTCTCGTCTAGCGACTGCTCTAATGGGAAATCCTCAAGGGAATCCCCGAGAGGGAGGAGGGGTGGGCTGCTCCTCGCTCCATATATCGCCCTGACATGGTGCTGACGTAGATGGTTCTGTTACAGCTTCCCCAGCCAATGCCAGACCAGAATCTTCCCGAGACGTATTAGTGCAGGACCCACTTCTTACTATGTGTTCCATTAATTCTTTAAACCCTGGCCAATCAGTCCCCAAAATCAACGAGTGGGTGAGATGAGGATTAACCACTGCCTTTACTCTATGCTTTTCTCCCCAAAATAGAATGTGGACAGACACTAAAGGGTAGTTGCGAACATCTCCATGCACACACAATACTTTCACCACTTGTGATCTCCCCAACCTTGCACCAGGCTTTGGTGGATTGAGGTCTGGTTACAGCCGGAATCCACCAAGGCCTGATATGTATCCCCTTGTACACTTACCAGTATATGACACTCCAGCCCGATCGAGGGCAGTTTCTGGTGCATCGGGGACCTGGACCACCACTCCCACCTCCATCACAGAGCACTGACTTTGGAGATGTCCCAGCTCCCCGCAGTGCCAGCACACCGGCCCAGGCTCCCCCTCTGCACTGGTGTTATGGACATCACTCACCTGGGGGGGAAAAGACACAGACATGGAAGGGGGAAACGGGAGGACATCATGGGTACATTGGACCAGCTGGGGGGGAGCCGGCCCCCGCCTCTGCAGTGGGGGAATAGGGCAAGGATGGGAAGCAGAGGGAGAGAGAGAGAGAGAGAGAGAGAGAGAGAGAGGAAAGAGGAGAAGAGGAAGCACATCTTCCTGCCATCAGAACTGCCACCATGTGGTCCTCTGCCAGCTCGATGGCTTGTTCCAGCGACGCTGGGCGATGACACTGGACCCACTCCGCCATTCCTTTCAGAAGTCACACAATGAACTGCTCCAGTGTCACCAGATTGATAATTCCCTCAGCGTTACGGAGTCCACCCTCAGCCACAACCAGCAGGCATCCCGGAGTTGTTGGCCGAATGCGAATGGCCGGCCGACCTCCTCCAACCTCAGCATGCGGAAGCACTGATGTTGTTCCGGGGAACAGCCAACTCACTGGAGAATGGCTCGCTTTAAGTCAGCATATATGAGCCTGCTGTTGGCGGGGAGCTGCAGCATACCAAGCTGTGCCTCGCCGGTCAGCAGGGGAAGTAGGCGCCCTGCGCGCTGCTTGACAGGCCACTCCCACGCTTCAGCTGCTTGCTCAAAGAGCATGAGGAAGGCTTCTGGATCATTGTGTGGACCCATCTTCGAGGGTAAGGTGGGGGAGGGTCCGCTGCGGTGGCAGTCGAGGACCCCGCCGACGCGAGCAGGTGTCGGAACACCTGGCAGTCTTCTTGCTGGGCCAGCATCAAGGCCTAAAAACATTGTTCCTGCTCCTTTTGGATAGCGATCAGCGCTTGATGCTGGTTCTGCTGTGCTGCAGCAAGGTCATGAATGAAGTCCTTGAACGGTGATGACTCCATGGATGGGCTCCCTTCTGCACTCCCGGGTTTCGGCACCACTGTGAAAGCTTCCCTGATGTGGGTGGAGTACAGAAGTACAGCAGGCGATTGCTAGTGCTCAAACATATGTTTACTGGTTGCTTTTCAGCACAGAAACAGGCACTCTAAGACACGAACACACAGTCATGTTCTGGTCCAAACCACCACTCCTCTGCTCTCCTACTCCTTTTATATTCCATCACTGCAAGACACACACACACACACACACACACATTAATTGACGACAGGTGTAGCGACTTGGCCACTCACCTTCCTTGCCTCCACCCTCCATTCACAAACTGACTCTCAGCCACGCCCCCACTGCCACACCTAGCTAACAACTTAACTGTTTGACAGCTCTCAACAAAACTTGAGTGAAACATAGGTAATGATGTGTTGATATAAATGACTCAAAAACTTGTGTTAAGTGTGTAGAGAAGATATGTCTGTGAAGGTTCTCAGTTATCCAGGTCATCATAAACCATATGTGCTAAAGAAGGCAACTGGACTTGCTTGAAATCCTTGGAGACATTTCACCTCTCATCCGAAAGGTTTCTTCAATTCTGTCTGGCTAGTGGGGAGTTTCAGGTATTTATCCTCTAGTGGACCAAAAGCAATTCCATGGAGAGTCATTGAGGTCACATGGGTCGTTGACTCTCTCAGTCGTCCTATAGATTGTTAGGGTAACTGGAAGCAGGGGGTGAATAATGTTAGCAGCCTAGAGGGTCATTAGGGTGGTTTGTGGGTCATTGGCTCTCTCTGCTATCATGTGAGTCATTGAAGTCAGCTGAGTTTTGATGTGGATGTGTATTCAGTTTTCTGGGAAGTGTGCCAAGGACTGCATTGCAGGTGGCTGATAAATGGTACCTCAGACTACCTCCTCTGTTTAGTGATGGCCATTTCAGGTTGACAAAGATGGCTTCTTTTACTCCTCTTTCAAACCATCGGTCTTCTCTGGCTAAAATGCATACATTACAATCCTGAAATGAGTGTCCTTTGTTATTGAGATGAAGATAGACTGCAGAGTCCTGGCCTGAGGAACTGGCTCTCCTGTGTTGAGCCATGAACTTGTGAAGTGATTGTTTCGTTTCTCCAAAGTACAGGTCTGTGCATTCCTCACTGCATTGAATTGCATACACTTCATTGTCCTGTTTGTGTCTGGGTATTCTATCCTTAGGGTGGACCAATTTCTGCCTCAGATTATTACTGGGTCTTAAGTGTGGAGGGATGTTGTGTTTGTAGAAGATCCTCCTGAGTTTCTCAGATAGTCCACAAATGTAGGGAATGACAATGCTCTTGTATTTGTTGTTGTTTTCCCTGTCCATTATGTTTCTTTTCCTGGTCTTGACAAAAGCCCAGATGGGATACTGGAACTTCTGAAGTGCTTCCTTGATATGTTTTTGCTTCTTCTCTTTTTCCTCTACCATTGTAAGAATCTTCTGAACCTTGTGATGTAAGGTCCTAATGACCCCTAATTTGTGTTCCAGTGGGTGGTGAGAGTCAAACAGTAGGTACTGGTCTGTGTGTGTGTGGGTTTCTGGTAGACCTCAATGCTAAGGCTTATGTCTTCTTCAATGTGCATGCTGCAGTCCAAAAAGGCTAGGTTGTTTCCAATGACATCTTCCCAAGTGAACTTGATGTTGACATCCACTGCATTGATGTGCTCTGTGAAGGCTTCCACTTCATGGGTTTTGATTTTTACCCAGGTGTCATCCACATACCTGCACCACTGGCTGGGAGCGACTCCTGAAAAAGTGGTCAAGGCTTGTTTTCCACTTCCTCCATGTATAGATTGGCCACCATAGGGGACACTGGTGAGCCCATGGCACATCCATGCTTCTGTCTGGAGAAACATTCGTTGAACTGGAAATAGGTGGTGGTCAGGCAGAGGTCAAGCAGGGTGCAAATGTGGTCTGTGATGAGGTTCATTCCATCTGGTAAGGTACTGTCTTGAAGTAATTTCCTAACTGATTTGATTGCTTCTGTGGTGGGAATGCAGAAGAAAAGAGAAGTGGCATTGTAGGAAACCATGGTTTCATCTGAATCTAGCTTTAAGTCTGCAACTTTAGTGGGGTTTTAGCAGAGCTCCTGCGCAGGCCAAAGGCCCGTGCGAGCAGAGCCCCATAGGCACAGAGTGTGGATACATAAAGAAACCCATTGAGTTGTTTTCTGATGGTTTCAGTCCTGTGCATGCATGCCTGCTGCCACAGGAAACCCAACAGCTGAGTAGTGAATAACCCCATCAAGTTGTTTTCTGATGGTTTTGGTCCTGTGCATGCATGCCTGCCACCATAGGACACCCAACAGCTGAGTAGTGAGTAACCCATCGAGTTGTTTTCTGATGGTTTAGGTCCTGTGTGTGCGTGCCTGCCACCACAGAAAACCCAACAGCTAGTGAATGATTAGTGAAATGTGAAGTAGAGTAGTAGTCAGGACAGTATAGTAATGAGTAACTTGTTGCTGTTGTCACCCGACGTCGCCGTGTGCTGCGTACTCACGTGCCTGCCATCACAGGCAACCCAATCTTGGTGAGAAAAGCTCCATGCATGACGTGTGTGCGTCATGCCTGATTTTTTATTTTTTTGCTGATTCTCGATATAAAACAAGAGGCTGGCTATGTATAAGAAAATTCTACAACCCAGAAACAGAGGGGTCCAAGAGAACTGAGTGGAGGAGGAAGTGAGTTTGGTGAGAGGAGCTGCTACCTTACTGTTGTAACGAATGAACCAGCAGTAGAAGTTTGCAAACCACAAAAGTTGCTGAAGCTGCTTTCAGGTGGAGGGTCTCAGCCACTCTGCCACTACTCAGATCTTTTCTGGGTCAACCTTCACCTGCCCACTCTCAATAATGTAGCCCATGAAGCTCACAGAACTGGCATGGAATTCACACCTATCAGCTTTCATGAAAAGTTTTTTTTCCCCCCTCCAGTCGCCTCTGGAGAACCTGGTGGACATGGGAGACATCAGACATGTTCTGAGAGAAGATCAGAATATCATCAAGGTATACAAACACAAAGTGGTTCATCAGGCATGGCAGATATCAGGCATGTTCTGAGAGAAGATCAGAATATTGTTGAGGTATAGAAACACAAAGCAGTTCAGGAAATCTTTGAGTACATTGTTGACTTGAGCTTGGAAGACTGCAGCAGCACTGGTTAACCCAAAAGGCATTACCAGATACTTGAAGTGTCCAAGAGGTTTCTTGAATGTGGTTTTCCATTCAGCTCCCTTTCTGATCCAATCAGGGTGGTAAGTTTTCCTGAGGTCCAGCTTAGAAAACACTGTGGTATCTTGAAGGGGCTCAAAAGCCAAAGTGATTAAAGGCAGAGAGCATTTGTTCTTCACAGTGATCTTATTTAGCCCATGGTAGTCAATACAGCCCACTCCTTTTTGGACATGTAAACTCAAAACTGCTTAGTGCGTCCTTGTTTGTATTTTTGTTTTGTTTTCTTTTCTTTTGTTTTGATTTGATTTTGATATTATATTATTATTACCTATATTATTTATGGTTTATTTTCTAATTTAGTGGCTTTTTATGTGTTCTTGCTGCAAATGCTGTTTTGCTTTTCTTGTTTTCTGTTTATTTATTCATTGTTTTTTTACATGTTCAAAATAAAGATAAAGATAGATAGATACAGGGGTGTGATGTATGATCTTTCTTGGAAACAAAGATGAAGCCAGCACCAACAGGAGAAGAAGATGATCTGATTATACCTGCAGCCAAAGAGTCATTTATATAATTCTCCATAGCCTCCCTCTGGATGGGAGAAATTGTAGAGGCAACTAGTCGAGAGTGGGGAACTAGGTAGCAGATTGATGGCACAATCATAAGGGTAGTGTGGAGGCAAAGACAGAGCTAGATCCTTTTCAGAAACTTCATTCAAATCATGATACTCAACTGGAATGGAAGACAACTCTCAGGACTCAGATGTCTGTGGAGGGACAGTGGCCTCTACTGGTGGCAGAGCAGGCAAAAAGAGTGGCAGCATGAACTCCAGCTGATAATTTTACCAGCAGACCAGTCAACATGAGGATTGTGTTGATTCAACCAGGGATGGCCCGGAACCAAAGGAGCTTTAGGAACGGAGATTATCTTAAACTCAATTGTCTCTCTATGATTGCCAGACAGGACCAGAGTTACAGGAACAGTACAGTGAGTGATTTGAGCCAGAAATGTTCCATTTAAAGCACTGGCAGTGCATGGAGATTTAAACTGTTTGAAGGGAATACCAGATTGGAGGGCCAACTCTTCGTCCAAAAAATTACCTTTAGCAGCAGAGTCAATCAAAGTAAGGAGAGGCATGGAAAACTGCTGGTGACACAGAGTAGCTTGAATTTGCATCTTTGTGGAATCTGGGGCAGAGGGAATGGTTTGGTTCGCCAGTACTCCCACAACTACTGGTGAGCCTCATCTTTCTGCTCGGACTGGACAGGCAGCTAGGAAGTGACCAAGCTTTCCACAGAAAATGCACTCACCCACTCTAAACCTGCAGAGATGCTCAATGGGAGAAAGATTAGCCCGACCCAACTGCATGGGTTCCTCTTGTGAAGTAGTGGGAGGTGAAGAGACTCGGGTCTCAGGGCTTGAGTGAACTCTAGTTCTTACAAGAGAGGGCACAAGATGAGAGATGAGTGGTGTTGGAAACAGACCAGCCATCTCCCTGCATTGTTCACTTAGCCGATTATCTAGGCTGATGGCAAGGGAGACAAGAGAATCAAAGTTAACTGATTTATTACAAGAATCCAGTTCATCTTTTAATTGCTCACAAAGTCCATTCAAAAACACTCCCTGTAGGGCCGGGTCATTCCACCCAGCATCAGCTGCCAGTGTCCTAAACTCCACTGAGTAATCAGCCACACTTCTTGCCCCCTGCAGAGATTTAGCAGATGTTTAGAGACATCTCCACAATGGTCAGGATGATCAAACACACCTTTAAGCTTAGCAACAAACTCTTCAATTGAAAGAGTGGCAACAGGCTGATTAACATTTAGAGCTTCTGCCCAAGCCAAAGCCCTTCCCCTCAGTAATCCCACAATATAATATACCTTGGATGGGTCCGAAGGGAAAGTCAACTGGCACTGGATAAACACCATGGAGCACTGGAGGAGGAAGCCTCTGCATTTATCCAAGTCTCTGGCAAAGGGTTCTGGGTCTGGAGCATACGATTCTCTGGGTGAAAGAAATGTTGGCGGTGGAGTCATAGGAGCAAGCTGACTGGGCTGAGCTGCAGGAGTGAGTTGAGTAGTTAGCAAGATAACTTGATTCGTTAATTGAGTAATTTGATCTCAATTGAGTAATTTGATTCGTTAATTGAGTAATTTGACCATTGCCTGATGGTGGTTTGTTATAACATTCATAAGAAAGTGTTGCCAAACTCACATCTAGCCTTGCTAACTGGTATTTAAAATTAAAATGGCATGCTTATGCTGTAATAAGTGTTATTAGTCATTATAAGTCCTTTATAACTTTATAACTCATAATGGCATAATTGTAAAGCAATTTTTTATTTATTTTAACCTTACTCATTCTAAACCTGGAGGAGCTCGACAGGTTTAGAATGAGTAGGTCCTGTATTTAGATAAATATCTTTGAGTTTTTCATCATACACGCATGATAAACATATTGACAAAAACTTTATACTTTACACTTTCCTATGTGCCCACTGCCAAATCATATTATAGTTTTTTAATTACCTAAATTAGATGAAACATAAACCTTGAAACCTTACTCAGTCACACCAGAGTCAGAGTGCTGAGCTCCCACTTAGACATTCATAAAAGACTATTCACATGGTAACGACATGATAATCACTTTCACTCTTTCGGTTTCGATTTGTTTCTCTTTCACGGTGTGAACACCCACCGTAAACGGGATAAAATCTGTCAGACAGTTTAGGTTATTTGGAGGTAAAAGTTGTTGTGAGATGACGCAGGTTTTATGCGCTTTGGATGATTCAGGACAGTGATTCAATTCATAATTCATTTCATGATTCAGGACAGCAATTCAATTTCAGGACAGTGATTCAATTCATGATTCAGAACAGCGATTCAATTCAATCTTGAGAACTGTGACACTGATGATGAGCAGTGTTTTTTTTTTTTTTTAACTTTGACTCGATCCAGCCAAAGATCAACTCGAGTAAGTCTAAATATTTCTTCTATTTATTATGAGCAGATTGGTTGATAGGCACTGTAGTGCATACACAGGAAAAATTACAGCAATTTTTCCAGAGTTAAAAGTATTTTCCTCAAAAATAGTTAATTTTGCTTGATTTTGAGTTTAGAGAGCAAAATTTGGAGTTGGAGTGGGAGCAAAATTACAGAGTAATTGTGTAACAGAGGAACAGAGTTGGTTATGGCTTTGAACTGAGTAAAATAGTACAAGAGTTAATTTCAAGACACTGTTTCACTGAATTTCACTGAATAGAGTCAAATACTAAAATAAAGTCAAATACCAGATAAATGAAGCTGTTGTAAAAAGCAGTTTTAGAACTGTGTTGGAATGTGTGGGGGAAAAACAAACAAACAAACAAACAAAAAACATTACCTTACCCATTGTGAGTTGACCTGATGGGATTAAGAGTTGGCAGTGGGAGGAGTTTTCACTCTTCTCATTGAATGGGATGGAAATTTTTTTTACAATTCTCATTGAATAACCCCCCCCACACACACACTGCCAGCCCTTTATCCCAAAACAATAGGACATACAACCCTGATTCCAAAAAAGTTGGGACAAAGTACAAATTGTAAATAAAAACGGAATGCAATGACATGGAAGTTTCAAAATTCCATATTTTATTCAGAATAGAACATAGATGACATATCAAATGTTTAAACTGAGAAAACGTATCATTTAAAGAGAAAAATTAGGTGACTTTAAATTTCATGACAACAACACATCTCAAAAAAGTTGGGACAAGGCCATGTTTACCACTGTGAGACATCCCCTTTTCTCTTTACAACAGTCTGTAAACGTCTGGGGACTGAGGAGACAAGTTGCTCAAGTTTATGGATAGGATTCTAGTTGAGCAACTAGAATCCTACATTAGACAAGAATGGGTTATTCTTGTCTAATGTAGGATTCTAGTTGCTCAACTGTCTTAGGTCTTTTTTGTCGTATCTTCTGTTTTATGAAGCGCCAAATGTTTTCTATGGGTGAAAGATCTGGACTGCAGGCTGGCCAGTTCAGTACCTGGACCCTTCTTCTATGCAGCCATGATGCTGTAATTGTTGCAGTATGTGGTTTGGCATTGTCATGTTGGAAAATGCAAGGTCTTCCCTGAAAGAGACGTCGTCTGGATGGGAGCATATGTTGTTCTAGAACCTGGATATACCTTTAAGCATTGATGGTGTCTTTCCAGATGTGTAAGCTGCCCATGCCGCACGCACTAATGCAACCCCATACCATCAGAGATGCAGGCTTCTGAACTGAGCGCTGATAACAACTTGGGTCGTCCTTCTCCTCTTTAGTCCGAATGACACGGCGTCCCTGATTTCCATAAAGAACTTCAAATTTTGATTCGTCTGACCACAGAACAGTTTTCCACTTTGCCACAGTCCATTTTAAATGAGCCTTGGCCCAGAGAAGATGTCTGCGCTTCTGGATCATGTTTAGATACGGTTTCTTCTTTGAACTATAGAGTTTTAGCTGGCAATGGTGGATGGCACGGTGAATTGTGTTCACAGATGATCTCATCTCATCTCATTATCTCTAGCCGCTTTATCCTGTTCTACAGGGTCGCAGGCAAGCTGGAGCCTATCCCAGCTGACTACGGGCGAAAGGCGGGGTACACCCTGGACAAGTCGCCAGGTCATCACAGAGCTTGTTCACAGATAATGTTCTCTGGAAATATTCCTGAGCCCATTTTGTGATTTCCAATACAGAAGCATGCCTGTATGTGATGCAGTGCCGTCTAAGGGCCCGAAGATCATGGGCACCCAGTATGGTTTTCTGGCCTTGACTCTTACACACAGAGATTCTTCCAGATTCTCTGAATCTTTTGATAATATTATGCACTGTAGATGATGATATGTTCAAACTCTTTGCAATTTTACACTGTCGAACTCCTTTCTGATATTGCTCCACTATTTGTCGGCGCAGAATTAGGGGGATTGGTGATCCTCTTCCCATCTTTACTCCAAGATGCTCTTTTTATGCCCAGTCATGTTAATGACCTATTGCCAACTGACCTAATGAGTTGCAATTTGGTCCTCCAGCTGTTCCTTTTTTGTACCTTTAACTTTTCCAGCCTCTTATTGCCCCTGTCCCAACTTTTTTGAGATGTGTTGCTGTCATGAAATTTCAAATGAGCCAATATTTGGCATGAAATTTCAAAATGTCTCACTTTCGACATTTGATATGTTGTCTATGTTCTATTGTGAATACAATATCAGTTTTTGAGATTTGTAAATTATTGCATTCCATTTTTATTTACAATTTGTACTTTGTCCCAACTTTTTTGGAATTGGGGTTGTACATTTTTGATGGCCAGTTAATTGTCAAATCAATGGAGTAGATTTAAGTTTTTGTACTTGATACATTCCTAAGACTGAACAGAATCACCTCAAGTGACCAAAACGGTTCGACACAATGGGCAAGGTCATGTTTTTGTCACACATTCCAACACAGTTCTAAAACTGCTTTATACAACATCTTCATTTATCTTTTTTTAAAAGTACAATCATGACATACATACTACATAGACATTATTGTAGTTGAACTTGTGCTGAATACAAAAAAAAGTCATATGACTTTGAAAATACTGCTTCAATTTGTTGAAATTGACAACAAAATCAGAGCATGCCAAAATCATTAGAGTGCCAGAAAATACCCTCAGACCCCAGAGGGTTAAAAAAGAAACAATGATAAAACATTATAAACATTTAACATGTCATTGTTGAAGGATCTAAAAAGGACGTGGAGACAAGGAATTGTTGACAACACTTTATTAGAGCTTTAATAGTGTTTATGAAATAGCATACAAGGAACACACGTGTTCAAATGTATTCATTGTTATTATTCAGCACAAGTGTTCAGAAATTTTTGATATTCAACCAGGGTTTAAACGTGAGTGATGGCTGCTGATGGATATATGTAATGTCTGTACCACTTGATAATGAAATAAATATTCATATCCAGGACAGAAAGCTTTTTCGATTAAGAATTCCATCAATACAGCCATCAGTTATACGACCGCAATGCCAATTACCTCCCTTTATTTATTAAATTAGTGCTCTTCTGGAAGTGTTTCTGCAGCTCATCTGACTTTCATGAAGTGTGTTTCATTCAGGCATGCCATGTAAATAACACACCACTGCTCCAAGCAGCGAACGGATGAAAGAGAATTGTTACATGTATGGTTTAAAATACACAGATAAGTTTACAGTATATAACACTTTCCTATCTGTCAATCTTTATCTTTTTTTTTACTCCTTATGACTCTCTGTCTAACTCCATTCTTTTTTTCTCCTTTTCTTCAGGACTCGTCTCTCTTTCTCTATATTTTTTAGCCATTATGTCATGTCTGACCATCTGTTTCTTTTTTTTATCGGTATCTCCTTATCTGTCTTGCTCACTATCTTTCTTTCACTATTTGCCTTTTCTTTCTTTGTCTCATTCTCTATCTGTCTCCCTGTCTGTCCATTATTTCATTCCCACTAAATCTTGTCTCCATCCCTTTTTTCTGTCTTTCTTTCTTTATGTGTCTCTGGTACTCTGTGTATCTCTTTCACTACCAACCTCTCTTTGTTTGCCTCTTTCTCTATCTGTCTGTCACTTTATTCTTCACTCTAAGCAGCTCTTTCTCCCTCTTTCTCTATCTGTCTGTCTTTTTCAGTCTCTCTGTCTCTTCATCTCTTTGTATCTCTTTCTTTCACTGTCTGTCTCTTTCACTATCTGTCTTTCTTTCTCTGCATGTCTCCCCTGTCTTACATCTTCACCTCTTTCTCTTTCTTTCACTATCTGTCGCTCTTTCTCTACATGTCTCCTCTACGTCTTGTATCTTCACCTCTTTCTCTTTCTTTCACTATCTGTCGCTCTTTCTCTGTCTTTCTGTCACTTTTTTCTTCACTGTGCTTTTCCTAAGATGGACATAAATATGCTGTGTACTCTCTCTCTCTGTCTCTCTCTCTGTCTCTCTCTCTGTTTGAGTCTTTTTTATCAGTCTCAGTGTCTGACTTTGTGCTTCCCTTATTGATTTGTATGTCTGACTTTTCTTCCTTATCTCACGTTTTGTCACTATTACACACACACACACACACACACACACACACACACACACACACACACACACACACACACACTGTCTCTCTCTCTCTCTCTCTCTCTCTCTCTCTCTCTCTCTCTCTCTCTCATTTCTCATATCTTTTGTCTCTTTCTATCTCACTGTTTCTGTATCTCTCATTCTTGGTTGCACTCTTTCCCCTTTTTGATTTATTTTGTCTTCCTCCATACCGTCCATACAGACTTCTCTCTTTCTTTCTTCTTCTGTCTCCCCTCTTTGTCTGTCTTTCTCTCTCACTTGTCCTTCTTTGTATATATTTGCCTTCAATGCTTCACCTTTATTTCCTTTGTCACTCTTTCTCCCTCCATTTTTATCTCCCTCCATCACTCTTTCATTATGTATTTGTCTGTCAACATTTCTCATTCTCCTTTATCATTCTTGATGTTATTTCTCCCTCTTTTATTTTTCTGTCCATTCCTAACTTTCTGTTTCACCCTCTTGGTCTGTTTCGCTGTCTCACCCTCTGAGTCAACCTGGCTCAACCTCTGACACTTCAAGTTTCTCTTTTCTATCTGTCTCTCATTTTTCTTTCTTATCTCACTCTCTCACTCTTTGTCCTCCTTTTAATTACTCTCTCTCTCTGACTCTTTCTTTATCAGTCTCAGTATCTTACTTTGTGCTCCTCTTATCAACTTGTACGTCTGACTCTTCTTCCTTATCTCCTTATCTTTTGTCACTATTACAGTATTCTGCCTTTCTCTCTCTCTCTCGCTCTCTCTTTCTCTCTCTGCAGTATGTAGTCTGTCGTGAGCAGGGTGTAAAATTAGGATTGGCGCAGCCCCAGAGACGCCTGAAAAGCGACTGATCTCACATAATAACACACTGATGACTGTAATTGCAGTTTGTCAGCAGTTTGTTTGCTGCACTCCTGAAGTTTTCACAGCTGTGGAGGAATACATGAATATCTCTTTCTACTGGATTCAGTTTAAACAGAGAGAAGTGCAATCGCATTTTTGTTTATGTTCAAACTTGTCTGACTTTCCTGATGTTCTCTAATCAGGCTCATTCAGTCACTGACATTAGACGTTACTAACATTTCAGCATATAGAATTGCTCTAATTTCTTTTGCTCTTGTTTAATTGTTACTCCATCCTGGCATGTTGTCTTTAAGAGAAGTAAATTATTTTCTGTGAAACTAAAGATATCGGGCTGACTCGCGAGCACCTGATTGTCGGTGTCGATTATTGTTGCCTTCAAACGGAACTCGTGAGCTTGTAATTATGACATGGGAAGTCGTGAACACTTAATGCTTAGTGTTTAAGTAGTGTCATCATGAAAACACTGCTGCTAGGCAACGGCAACATAAGACTCCAACAAAAGACTCCTCGTTCAGGCTAATGTTAGCAATTTAGCAAGCTAACAAGTGGGTAACGTGATGTAGGAAATACAAAGACGTAATAAAAAGATGAGGCAGTTGGGAATGTCAACATTTTCCTCAGACATATAATACAATTATGAAGAAAACTCTATGTGACTAAAATTACAGTATATTAACTTATCATCCACTGAAATATGTACTTCCATGGCCTCCGCCATTTTTGAGAACATCAGCAAACATGTCACATCTTGTAAACTTTGAAAATTTCCACTTCTGAAGACATGAATTCCACAAGAGGGGTGTGTTCATGTGGACTCTTCTTGTGAATACAGTAAACATGATCCCATTTGAAGGCACCATATTTCCTTCCATCAATTCCATTAACACTCTCACTCTGATACATTGTCATTTCTGTAGTAACAGCTCATTCACAGGGACTTGGAGAGCAGAAATGGGTTTAAAAATATGTGCAATTTTTGACATGGTGAAGTTTTCTTTTTATATGCCTCTGTGCCGGTGAAAGCTGTGGCCAGGAGATGTTATGCTTTAGGGTTGTCCGTCCATCTGGGTTTTGTGAAAGCGATATTTCAAGACTGCCTTGAGGGAATTTCTTCAAATTTGGTAGAAATGTTCAGTTGGATTCAAAGATGAACTGATAAGATTTTGGGGGTCAAAGGTAAAAATTCAAGGTCACTGTGATCTCATGTACATCCCATTCTCGTGAACACAATATCTCAAGAATGCATTGAGGGAATTTCATTGAATTTGCTAGAAACGTTCAGTTGGTGAATTTGGTGGTCAAAGGTCAAGGTCACTGTGACCTCATGTACATCCCATTCTCATGAATACAATATCTCAAGAACACATTGAGGGAATTTCATCAAATTTGCTAGAAATGTTCAATTGGTGAATTTGGTGGTCAAAGGTCAAGGTATACAATATGTCAAGAACGCATTGAGGGAATTTCTTTGAATTTGGTAGTTGGATTCAAAGATGAATGGATTAGATTTTGGGTGTCAAAGGTCACGGTCATTGTGACCTCATATACATCCCATTCTTGTGAATGTGATATTGCAAGAACACTTTGAGGGAATTTCTTTGAATTTGGTAGAAACATTCAATTGGACTCAACGTTGAACTGATTAGATTTTGGGGTCCTCATGTACATCCCATTCTTATTGAGACCGACCCAAATGACTAGAATTTAGCCTCTAACTGAAGCTACTTCAGTCCAAGTGAATCACCCTTAAATTAATCTGTAGTGTTCCTCCACAGAGCAGGCCATTCAACTAAATGAATGTAAGCAGACGCATGATTCCTCAAATGCAACACTTTATTAAGAATTCATTTCAATATAAAAATATATTTAAAACATGCAATTGTAGCTCCAGTATAACCTGTATGAATTGGGCCTCAAGAGGCAGCAGTATAGCAATGCGACATAGGCTCAGTCCCCCTAACCCCACAAACCAAACAAATAATCACAGCACTCTACAACAAAAGCCAAATAAAAAAATACAAACCCAAATAATAAATGCACACTCAATAAAACCTGTTACAAGAGACACCCAAATGAAAATAACCCACAGCCAACAAAAAACAAGATATGCATATAAGCCAGTACACTTGCCTCCCCCTTAGATGTAATTACCCAAGCCAGTACTGAAAGGTTACAGTGCAAGATCAACAAAAAATAAAAAAAAATTAAAAAACCACAAATTATCCAAAATCAAAATGGACTTATCGGACAACACAATACAAACAAACACAGAACAAACAAACAGACACACAGACAAACAAACCAACACTCAAGCACAGCACAATTAATGCAAGACACAGATGACACCATTCACCCTCACACTCACACAAGTAGGAGACACATCACCACACACGCACAACATAGACACCAAACATACCACAAGCACACCAAGCCGCCATACAATGGCCCACAGGAAAAGTGGAGAGCAGTGGCCTTAGATTAAGACCCGTCAAGGTAGTTTTGAAACGTTAAGCTGAGTAGCAGAAGATGGCAGTAGAAAGCAGCAACCGCATGCAGCATATGTAGCAAGCCGAATCAAAACAGCAAAGCGGCAACAGCGAAGCAGCAGAGCAGCAGCCAACAAGTTTCTGTAATTAGAAACATAGTTAAACTCCGAAATGGTGAGAGCAAAGTACCTACCTAATAGAGACGAGGCAAAATGTTCAAACAGCAAACCTGTGGCGGTGCATTTTAAGCTTACGACCAGGAAGCACTATAGTTGTCCCACACAACACAGCCTCAAACTCGAAAATATTAACCCCGAATCTCAAGGTCCACTTTCAAGCATAGGGGCCCTTGACGAACATCCAGCATACCCGGACAAACACAGCCAGCCTACCCGTCTCCACACAAACGTGAGCTGCAATCACGACACCTGTGCCTTAAAAAGGCCAACTGCACTAATGGCTAAATTAATGCCACGCCCCCGTTCTCACCTCCATTGCGCTTCGTCCTACCACAATCTTCCCCCATTTCTTTTTCATCGTCCTGATGATGCAACCAAAAGCTGCAATCTAAAGCCAGGGCCTAAAAGGGCCACCAGCAGCCTGTTCGGGACAAGGAAGCAGTGGACCTTCAAAACTTGGGAGAGAACTGATACTATGCACACTACTAGTTGATCTTGGCAAGTGATGTGGATTTGAATGTTGTCCAGCAGTAGTTCGCAGGGTCCGTCGCAACCCATCAATCTGCTGGGGCAAAGCACATGTTACAGGCGCTTCATCTACCCTAGGGTCCAATACCCTATTATCAAGTTCTGTGGGATTGGAAAGACTAGCTGAGGTTAATGGCCCATCATGATCTATACCCCTAGCATTGGAACCCTCAACACTCCCAGGGTCAGATAATGGCAACGTGCCATGCGTCCTGGTGATAGCAAGGGGTATGCCTGTAGGAGCCAGCCCTGTGTGTGTAATCGCAATAGATGGTAGAGAATCATCAGGGCCCACATCAAAGCTCAACTCTCCTAACCTCTGGTCTGCCAGGCCCTGTTGTATTGTGGGATCAGGTGCCTGTTTCAGCTGCGGCCAGTGCACATGTTTCACACAGGTAGGCATCTGTAGCTTAGCTATAGTATATACCCCACCATCCCCACTAGGGGCCCTAACCACTTTATGGAGAATAGGAGACCAATGATTTTGAATCTTATGGCGACCACGGGATGTGTGGTCCCGCAGATACACAAGGCAACCCTCACTCAAGACATCATCCCGTACGGACTGGTCATAGTTCTCTTTCCGGAGTTCAGTTGTCTTCACCAACCTAGGTTGAACCTTGGTGTAGGTTTCTTTTAACACCTGTTGGTGTCCAGCCACCCATTCTTCAACCCAACCATCTATAGGCTCATCTACCCCTGCCAGCAAAAAATCAACCAGGAGCCTTGGAACCTGCCCAAACATTAAGAAATGTGGCGATTCCTCAGTAACACTGTGGCGCGTTGTATTATATGCAAAAACTACCTGAGCAAGGTGATGCGTTCAAGACCTCTTTTGTTCAGGGGGCAATGTTCTAAGGAGGTCATGGAGTGTCCGATTGAAGTGCTCACACTGCCCATTCCCTTGCGGATGATATGGGACAGTGTGAGTTTTCTGCACTCCATACATTTGGCAAAGCTGGGAAATCAATACACTTTCAAAATTCCGGCCCTGATCGGAATGTATCCGGGCCGGCACCCCAAATTGATAAAACCACTCGTGAACCAAGATGTTAGCCACTGTGATAGCCTTATGGTCCCGAGTGGGTATTGCCTGAGTGTACTTTGAGAACACATCAGTCATAATTAGAACATTCTCCCGGCCATCACTGGACTGCTCCAGAGTGGTGAAGTTGATGGCAAGGATCTGATTTGGAGCAGACGCCATCAAATGTGCCACTGGGGCACGGGCCGAGGGTCGAGTGGTTTTAGCCACTGCACATTGGTTACAATTCCGACATCTGTGCTCAATTTCCTTACTCATGCCAGGCCAGAAACACCGCCTTCTAATGAGTTCATATGTGCGATCCCTACCCGTATGGCCATGTTCATCATGCAATTGACGAAACACTATGTCCTGCAAAGCCCTTGGGAGCACTAGCTGATCTACCTCTTCCCCACCCCCTGGCAACTTAATGTGGCAATAAAGCACACCATCCTTCAACAATAACCGACTCCACTGATGGACTAGCTCCAGGCAAGCCTTAGACATTGCCTGCCGTTCAACCTTAGTAGGGTACCTCTGTTGCAAAAAGAACTCCAGGACCCTTCCAATCACAGGATCACACCCCTGTAACTGCCTGAGTTCTACCCTGTTAGTGGTTGGGAACACAGAGATGGCTTGTTGCGTTGCCTGAGGAGGGCTACAAGCTCCTAACCATGCATGAAGAGGTGGTGGCAGCACTGTCCTGCGATCTGATTGCAGGTCTGCAGCCACACAGTATTGCCTGGAAAGTGAATCGGCATTACCATTAACACGGCCTGGGCGGTAGCGGATCTCAAAATCAAATACCGCCAATTGAGAAGCCCAACGTTGTTCTAAGGCTCCCAATTTTGTGGTTTGAAGGTAGCTCAATGGATTGTTATCTGTATACACTGTACACCTCTGTCCTAGCAGGTAATCCCGAAACTTTTCAGTCAGAGCCCATTTTAGTGCACAGAGCTCCAATTTCATAGAGCTATAATTCTGCATGTTTTTCTCTGTGGGCCTAAGACCCCGACTGGCATATGCCACAGGCCTAAGTTTACCATCATATTCTTGACTAAGTACAGTCCCCAACCCAGAGTGACTTGCATCAATCTCCACCACAAAAGGCCTAGAGAAATCAGCATAAGCCAACACTGGTGCAGTCACTAGACTCTGCTTCAATCCCTGGAAGCTATATTCACACTCTTCAGTCCAGCAATGTTCCAGTGATTCTCTAGAGCCCCGCTTCTTCTTGGTCCCACCCAGCTCAGCAACCAAATGGTGCAAGGGGGCAGCCAACTTAGCAAATCCCTTCACAAAATGCCTATAATAACTTGCAAATCCTAAAAAGGATCGCAAATCAGTAACATTCACAGGACGCCTCCACTCTGATACTGCATTGATCTTGGCTGGGTCTGTAGACACGCCATCCTTAGAAACAACATGGCCCAAATAATTAACCTGATGTTGAAAAAAACAACATTTCTCCAACTTGGCCTTCAGGCCCTGTTGTTGGAGTCGGCCGAGCACCATCTCCAACCTCTCGATGTGTTGATGGACAGTAGATGAAAAAATTATAATACCGTCCAAATACAGCAGCAACATTTGAAAACGCTGATCTCCAAACATATGTTCCATCAAACGCTGGAACGTGCTTGCACAACGTGATTGCACAATCCAAAAGGCATGCGATTAAATTCAAACAGCCCAAAGGGCATGCAGAAGGCAGTTTTACACTTATCTTCTTCAGCGACTGGAACCTGGTTGTAACCTGAGGCAAGATCTAATGTGGAAAACCACTCAGCCCCACACAATGCATCTAATGATTCCTCAATGCGGGGCAGAGGGAAGGCATCCTTTCGTGTCTTACTATTCAGGTGTCTATAATCCACACACAGATGGATTTGCCCATCCTTTTTCCTCACAATCACTATAGGAGAAGCATATGGGCTGCTGCTCTCGGATTACCTGATTCTGAAGCAGCTGATGGATGTGCTGTTTAATCATTTCATAATCTGCAAGGGGGATATGGCGATATCGTTGGCAAATGGGGACACTGTCCAATAAGGGAATTTCATGAGTAATAAGCCCTGTGCATCCCATATCACCCTCTCCAGCTGCAAAGACAGAACTGTATTTCTGCAAAAGCATCCTCAACTGTACCTGATCAGTAGGTGAGAGCTGGGACAAATCCAGGTCATGGACAGCATTGGCTACTTTATCAACACCAGCTACTTGAGAGGAAATAACAGCCTGAGTTCTAACACTTTCTTCTATGGTGCCAGCCACAACCCCATCAGGCCAGTCTACAGCTTGTACTGGACACAATGTCCCAATCACAGCATGTGGCTGCACCTGTGCGTCTTGTCCGCCCACATTAACTATTGGTACGTGGGCGACACCACTCACAATAGGGACCAATGACACGGAAGAGAGTAATCCTGCTGATAGCAAGTTTTTCTCCTGGAGAGGCTCAAACAACACCATAGAGTTGGTCTCTATCACCAGAGAACAGGTTACAGCTACAAACCTCAAAGATGCTGCTGGAATGCATACTGCAGACCCACCGCCAACCCTAGCCTGCCTTTCCCCAGGCCCCAGTACCGGAACTCTGCTTTCTGCCTGTTGACAAAACTGCAAAACATTCTGCCATGCCGGAGCTGCTTGAACACTGGGAAGATCAAACAAGCTATTGCCATATTGGCTAAAGACTTCCTGGTAACATTCTTGGATAATATCCATCCCCAACAAGCCAGGTAGCCTAGAATTTGAGGGTGGACCAGGCAAGTCCTTCACTATTAACACTCCCTTATTACAAATCTGTTTCCCCAGCACCACAAAATCTAGTTCTAAATATCCGACATATGGAATATCAAGACCATTTGCCGCACGGAGCTGTAACCATCCACATTCATGCAACTTTTCCTGACCCAATGGCTCAAAATGCTGCATAAAGAAGCCCTCCGAGAGCGTGGTAACCATGGACCCGGTGTCTAATAAACACGGAACCTCTACCCCACCCATAATAATAGAAACTGAAGGGCAATTACCTAATAAACTTGAAATGGTCTTGTTACCAGTATGTCTTACGAGCTGGGAGCCAAATGTTACCCTTCCTGAAGTGTGGCTCATCAATCCAGGGGGAGGGAGTTTTCTGCTGGCCTACTCTTGTCCCGCACATCCCCTTGTTGAGCAGACGGCCGTTCCACTGACCAGCTATATGCTCTGGTGCAATCCCGGGCCATATGACCTGGTCGATGGCAACGCCTACAGATAATTGCCCTAAGGTAATTGCCCTTCAGTTTCTATTAAATCGGGGACGACCTAGCACTGGGTGGGACTGCAGGTGCTGCAACCCTTGGACAAATTGGTTAAACTGTGCTTGTTGAGCCTTTAACATCTCCTTTAATTCACCCAAATCAAAATTCCCTGTTCTCTGACCAGAGACTACAGTGTTGCGACCTGCAACCTGATACTGCATAGCAAAGAATGCTGGAACAGAATAGCTCCTCTCTCTCTGCTCAACAGAACACGTACCCTCATCCACCCATCTAATGGCTTCTTTTCTAACTTGCAAAAAAGTGGACCCAGGATTCAAATGAACAAAACGCTTAAGTTCCCTGCGTAACCCATTATCAAAGACATACTCTGTGAACTGATCTCTCAGTAAGATGGTGGAATTTAGCATGCCATCAGGGGCATGCTGTGTAATTTGCTCCATCAATGCTAAAAGAGCATGGGAAAAATCTTGTAAAGACTCAGCTTCGCGCTGTCTATGGGAGAAAAATTTTTCCTGAAGGGAAATGTACGAGCATGAAGAACCATACAATTCCTTTAAAATATCAAACACCTCATCTGGGTTTTCTCGCTCCTCTTTAGGTCTAAACCAAATCTCCCTTTTAGCTGAACCTCCCAAATGATCAAGAATAAACAGCGCTTCATCGACAGCGTTAAGACGACGTGACCTTAAACTAGATCAAACATCTTCAATCCACTCAAATATATCTTCATCAGTCCCCCTAACCCCACAAACCAAACAAATAATCACAGCACTCTACAACAAAAGCCAAATAAAAAAAAATACAAACCCAAATAATAAATGCACACTCAATAAAACCTGTTACAAGAGACACCCAAATGAAAATAACCCACAGCCAACAAAAAACAAGATATGCATATAAGCCAGTACACTTGCCTCCCCCTTAGATGTAATTACCCAAGCCAGTACTGAGAGGTTACAGTGCAAGATCAACAAAAAATAAAAAAACCCCACAAATTATCCAAAATCAAAATGGACTTATCGGACAACACAATACAAACAAACACAGAACAAACAAACAGACACACAAACAAACCAACACTCAAGCACAGCACAGTTAATGCAAGACACAGACGATACCATTCACCCTCACACTCACACAAGTAGGAGACACGTCACCACACACGCACAACATAGACACCAAACATACCACAAGCACACCAAGCCGCCATACAATGGCCCACAGGAAAAGTGGAGAGCAGCGGCCTTAGATTAAGACCCGTCAAGGTAGTTTTGAAACGTTAAGCTGAGTAGCAGAAGATGGCAGTAGAAAGCAGCAACCACATGCAGCATATGTAGCAAGCCGAATCGAAACAGCAAAGCGGCAACAGCGAAGCAGCAAAGCAGCAGCCAACAAGTTTCTGTAATTAGAAACATAGTTAAACTCCGAAATGGTGAGAGCAAAGTACCTACCTAATAGAGATGAGGCAAAATGTTCAAACAGCAAACCTGTGGCGGTGCGTTTTAAGCTTACGACCAGGAAGCACTATAGTCATCCCACACAACACAGCCTCGAACTCGAAAATATTAACCCTGAATCTCAAGGTCCACTTTCAAGTGTAGGAGTCCTTGACGAACATCCAGCATACCCGTCTCCACACAAACGTGAGCTGCAATCACGACACCTGTGCCTTAAAAAGGCCAACTGCACTAATGGCTAAATTAATGCCACGCCCCCGTTCTCACCTCCATCCATTGCACTTTGTCCTACCACAATCATGAAAACAATATCTCAAGAATGTCTTGAGGGGATTTCTTCAAATTTAGTACAAATGTTCAGTTGGACTCAAAAATGAACTGATTATATTTTGGGGTCAAAGGTCAAGGTTACTATGACTATGACCTCATACATCCCATTCTCGTAAACACAATATCTCAAGAACGCCTTGAAAGAATTTCTTTGAATTTGATAGAAACATTCAGTTGGTGAATTTGGTGATCAAAAGTCAAAGGTCAGGTTCACTGTGACCTCATGTTCTTGTTAACACAATATATCAGGAATGCCTTGAGGGAATTTGAAACTTCATAAAATGGTTTGTAGAGGTATACAACCACAGAGTGTTATCTCTAGGTTTTTTTTTTTACATTTATGGAAGGACTCTCCAGTGTTGGTGCTTTGTAACACTCAGAGAGAAACCTACAACGTTAAGGACAACAGACTTCACACTTTTTGGTTTCATCATGACCTGTCATTCTTTCATAAAGAAAAATGGTTAGTGTTGGCAAACTGCTGTGGTATAAGAGGAATACAACTGAAGATGTGTTTTCGGCATTTGAACAAAATCAATCAAAACTAATGAAACTGTTCACTCGTCCACAGAGGCCTCGATCCTGAGCTACGATGGCAGCATGTACATGAAGGTGGTGATGCCCACAGTGATGCACACCGAGGCCGAGGACGTGTCCCTGCGCTTCATGTCTCAGAGAGCATACGGCCTGCTCATGGCCACCACGTCGCGCGACTCAGCCGACACCCTACGCCTGGAGCTGGATGGCAGCCGTGTCAAACTTACCGTCAACTTAGGTATCGTATACGAGTCCCTCCTCCTTCAGGATGCACTGGCTCCTCTGTTTTTCTCTCTATATCTGTTCTCCATCCTGTTTATTTCCCTTCACGCTCCTTCTCACTCATCTATATAAAAGACGTGTTTTTTTGTGTCTATGCATGGACAACAAGATTATGATTAAATGCATTCGATTTGATACAAAAATTTGATGTACATGTTTTTTTTCCTTACATTCCATAAATCTAACTCTAACATGAACTCCTAATTAACATAATTAACATTTTGGTCCATCTTTTGAACTTTTTTAACCTTTTCATGGTTGTGGAAAAAAAAAAGATATCAAGAGAGTCACACCACTAGTAAGATGAACATACATTTTATATTTTATAACTTATACATTTTTTACAATTATTTGACATTCTATATCCAATTAAGTGTTGTGACTTTCTAATGACCTTCTCAACCTAATCCTTTCCTAATTAATTCTTCTCACAAGTCCCTGTCTCCATCAGATTTAAGTTGTATTTTCCTGTTTTTTTTTGTTTTGTTTTTTGTTTTTTTAATTCCTTAAATCATTTCTATTTCTCAGATACACATTCTCCATGCTTTGTCAAAAGATGGTATTCACCCCTTCAAAGGCCTTTAGCCTGCGGCCCGGTCGGCAAACAGCCCGATAACAGAGCGCTCGGCTGGACCTGCAGCTGGTAGCACGTCACCGTCCTCAACTTTTACCGCTTTGACATTTGATTTTTCTTATCCATTTATCTTATCTCCGCAAGCTATGATTAGACGACAAAATCTTGAGGAAATTTAGCGTGAGCAGAAGCACCAACAAGACATTAATGATTAGGAAATCAAAATTATGATCATATTATAATATGAATTATATAATTACAACAAGCAATCTGCAATTGTAAATGAATCTGTTATATCCATCATACAGTTAAATCACATGAGCTTAAAGCATATTTAGCATATTATTATAGCTTATGCACTTAAACTTTCACTTTAAGTGCTTAAAAAAGAGTCGTAAATTTTGTTTTCACAACTTCATCATTTCATAAACGTGTTTAAGACGTATTTTGCTTCCCCCCCCGTATCATAGTGAGTAGCTGGAGTAGGAGGTACAGTGGCCACTGCATGGTGCTGGTGCTAATTGGATCGAGGCTGTTTGCTCCCACTTTTCTGTTGCGGTTGACGACACATGAATGATCCAGCCACATGGAGACCTGCCCAGATCATATGACACTCTTAATCATGACACAAAGTAAAGAGATTATGTGTGTTAATGGTGATGGAGGAACAAACTCCCCCATCGCCATCTTCGTGCTAAATAGCAGATGGGATTTTAATATGCAGTGTGGTCAGCAAGTTGGTGAGGGGGCAAGGGTTGAAATGTAAAATTTAAACAAACAAACAAACAGACAAACAGACAAATAAATAAATAAAGATCTGGGTCAGTGAATCTATGTGGTTGGTAAAATTATAAGCGGCCATTTTACGAATATAGCATTCACTCAGCTTTCAGCTCGAATTAGAAACTTAAATGACTCAGTTTCATCCAGTTGACATATTGCTGCAGTAGGTAAAAAAAGGAAGAATACAGATAGAACTATACAAGTATACTTTACAAATTTATTCAAAATGCACTTGAAACAATTATATATATATATATATATATATATATATATATATATATATATATATATATATATATAAAATGTGTGATCTGATGAACTGTATAAAGCATACACATAATTCCATGAGAATAATGAGTGTGTGTGTAAAATGGCCGCCGCTCTGCATGTGGACGTCCCCGGAAGGGTGGAATTCTTGTTTTTGGATGTCTGCAGCTGTAACCTTGAAGGATGCAATTTCATCTGTCATTTATTCTTCCCCATCTAGACTGTATCAGGATTAACTGTAACTCCAGTAAGTTAACACTCAAGTTTCATTTTGTTTCTAATGATTATTGTATGTATTGCGTCTCTTGCTTTCCTTTTCTTTAGCGGTCGGATGATGAATCCAAACTCTCTGATATTAACTCACATTAACTGGTGGTGACTTAATAATGAATTATTAATCAGTAACACTTTACTCAAAAGGAGGTGTTCATAAGGCTACATGACACCTGCATAAGCCCTTAGTGACTTAACAGACATACAGCTACATAAATGTTTATAAAGGTTTGTTCCATGAAGACTGCTTTTGAAATCTTTGATGTCAAGCTAACCTGACCACAGAGTGACATAAGGTTGTCGACAAGTGCCTGTGTAGCTTAGTGCACTATGTCAGCATTATGTCATTTACGTGTCAAACACGGAAAAAAATCAAACACAATATTTAAGTTCTGGCTGCAGTGACACTGCTTTAACATTTCAGAAAAAAAGCTTATAAACAGAAATAAGAAACTAAGTTTAAGGTTCAGATAAACTGTAATTATTATCGTAATCCCAGTGCCAGTGTTATGAAGCAGGTTTTAGTCCCCAAGCTATAAACAGCCTACACCCATTATAATCACAAGACACACTACAGTGGGGCAAAAAAGTATTTAGTCAGTCACCAGTTGTGCAAGTTCTCCCACTTAAAAAGATGAGAGAGGCCTGTAATTTTCATCATAGGTATACCTCAACTATGAGAGACAAAATGAGAAAAAAAATCCAGAAAATCACATTGTCTGATTTTTAAAGAATTTAATTGCAAATTATGGTGGAAAATAAGTATTTAGTCAATAACAAAAGTTCGTCTCAATACTATGTTATATACCCTTTGTTGGCAATGACAGAGGTCAAACGTTTTCTGTAAGTCTTCACAAGGTTTTCACACACTGTTGCTGGTATTTTGGCCCATTCCTCCATGCAGATCTCCTCTAGAGCAGTGATGTTTTGGGGCTGTCGCTGGGCAACACGGACTTTCAACTCCCTCCAAAGATTTTCTATGGGTTTGAGATCTGGAGACTGGCTAGGCCACTCCAGGACCTTGAAATGCTTCTTACGAAGCCACTCCTTCGTTGCCCGGGCGGTGTGTTTGGGATCATTGTCATGCTGAAAGACCCAGCCACGTTTCATCTTCAATGCCCTTGCTGATGGAAGGAGGTTTTCACTCAAAATCTCACGATACATGGCCCCATTCATTCTTTCCTTTACACGGATCAGTCGTCCTGGTCCCTTTGCAGAAAAACAGCCCCAAAGCATGATGTTTCCACCCCCATGCTTCACAGTAGGCATGGTGTTCTTTGGATGCAACTCAGCATTCTTTCTCCTCCAAACACGACAAGTTGAGTTTTTACCAAAAAGTTCTATTTTGGTTTCATCTGACCATATGACATTCTCCCAATCCTCTTCTGGATCATCCAAATGCTCTCTAGCAAACTTCAGACGGGCCTGGACATGTACTGGCTTAAGCAGGGGGACACGTCTGGCACTGCAGGATTTGAGTCCCTGGCGGCGTAGTGTGTTACTGATTGTAGCCTTTGTTACTTTGGTCCCAGCTCTCTGCAGGTCATTCACTAGGTCCCCCCGTGTGGTTCTGGGATTTTTGCTCACTGTTCTTGTGATCATTTTGACCCCATGGGGTGAGATCTTGCGTGGAGCCCCAGATCGAGGGAGATTATCAGTGGTCTTGTATGTCTTCCATTTTCTAATAATTGCTCCCACAGTTGATTTCTTCACACCAAGCTGCTTACCTATTGCAGATTCAGTCTTCCCAGCCTGGTGCAGGTCTACAATTTTGTTTCTGGTGTCCTTTGACAGCTCTTTGGTCTTGGCCATAGTGGAGTTTGGAGTGTGACTGTTTGAGGTTGTGGACAGGTGTCTTTTATACTGATAACGAGTTCAAACAGGTGCCATTAATGCAGGTAATGAGTGGAGGACAGAGGAGCCTCTTAAAGAAGTTGTTACAGGTCTGTGAGAGCCAGAAATCTTGCTTGTTTGTAGGTGACCAAATACTTATTTTACCGAGGAATTTACCAATTAATTCATTAAAAATTCTACAATGTGATTTCCTGGATTCTTTCCCCCCATTCTGTCTCTCATAGTTGAAGTGTACCTATGATGAAAATTACAGGCCTCTCTCATCGTTTTAAGTGAGAGAACTTGCACAATTGGTGGCTGACTAAATACTTTTTTGCCCCACTGTATGTCATGCCATTAAAACCTTATAAGCAGAAATAACAAACTCACTTTATTTCAGGTTTAAAGAAACAGGTGTTATCACCTTCACTATGTCACACTGTTACTGTATCAAGGAGGTTTTAATATTGAACTATAATTTATCGCCAAGCTATAAAGAAGCTATAGCCATGATGTAACTCATGACATGACATGATTAATTGAAGGTTATCGTGTCATGACACTGCTATTACACATTCATATTTCATAAAAAGATTCCAAGCAGAAATAAGAAACCAATTTTATCAAAAGTTATAGAGAAAATAACTATTATTAAAGTGTAATTGTTGTTATAACTTTCACTGTCACCACGGGGTTATAAAGCAGGTTTTAATGTAGAGCTATAATTTACCAACAAGCTATAACTATTAAGATTGACATAATTTATCATACCATGATATTAAAACCTTATAAGCAGAAATAAGAAACTCTATTTCAGGGTCAGTGAAACAGCTGTTATTACAGTGTAATTGTTGTTATAACCATCAATATCAATATGTCACAGTGTAATAAAGCAAGTTTTAATGTCACGTTATAAACAAGCTATAAGCATTATACAACCCCAAATCAGAAAAAAAGAAAGTTGAGATGGTGTGTTGAAATTAAAACTGAAAATAATGATTTCTAAATAATCTTTAATCTGTGTTGCACTGAAAATGATATAGCAGCACATTATTTGATTTTTTACGTCATGAATTTTATTGTTTTATTTTAAAATAAACACATTTCAATTTTGATACTTGCAACACATTTCAAAAAAAGTTGGGACAGTAAAGCATTTCCCACTTTATAATGTTGCCATTCCTTCTCACAACACTTTAAAGATGTTTAGGGACTGAAGACACCAAGTGATGAAGTGTTTCAGGTGTTATTTTGTCCCGTTCTTCCTGCAAACAGGTCTTAAGCTGTGCAACAGTTCGGGGTCATCATTGTCATATTTTTAATTTCAAAATACTCCACACATTCTCTATTGGGAACAGAGGGGACAGGCACCCTCTTCTTCCACAGCCCTGCCTTTGTAATGTGTGCAGAATGTGGTTTTGCATTGTCTTGTTGAAATCTCCCTGGAAAAGATGTCATCTTGAAGGCAGCATATGTTGCTCCAAAATCTCAGTGTACTTTTCTGCATTAATGCTCCATCACAGAAGTGTAAGTTACCTTTCTCAAGGGCACTGACACAACCCCATACCATGACAGACCCTGGCTTTTAGACTTGTTGCTGGTAACAGTCTGGATGGTCCTTTTTGTCCTTGGTCTGGAGCACATGGCATCCATTTCTTTAAAAAAATCCTGGAATACTGATTCGTCTGACCACAATACACATTTCCACTGTGTGATGGTCCATCCCAGATGCCTCCGAGCCCAGAGAAGTTGACAGCACTTCTGGATACAGTTAACATAAAGCTTCCTTTTTGCACAGTAAACTTTTAACTGGCATTTGTGGATGCAACTCTGTATTGTAGCTTGATGAAGGTTTCCCAAAGTAATCCTGAGCCCATATGGTTCTATCAGCTATAGACGAATAACGGTTCTTGATGCAGTGCTGTCTGAGGGATCGGAGATCACGGGTGTTCAGCTTTGGCTTGTGCCCTTGCCCTTTATGCACTGAAATTCCTCCAGATTCCTTGAAACATTTAATGATTTTATGGACCATAGAGGTTCAAATGTCCAAATCCCTTCCTATCTTTCTTTGAGGAACATTGTTTTTAAACATTTCAATAATTTTCTCATGCATTTGTTGACGCACTGGAGAACCCCGGCCCATTTTTGCTCTTCAAAGACTAAGCCTTTCCTGGATACTGATTTTGTCCCAAATCATGATTACAATCACCTGTTGACATCACCTGTTTCAAATCATATCATTATTTCATTGTTTTACCTCATTACTAGCCATAAATTGCCCCGTCCCAACATTTTTTGGAATGTGTTGTATGCCTGAAATGTACGAATGGATGTATATTAACAAATTAAATAAAGTTGATCAGACAAAACATGAAATATCTTGGGGTCATTCTGTCTGCAATGAAATACAAGTCAAAGTCAATTTAGAAATCAGTGTTTTCTTTTTTTGTTTGCATTTTACATACCATCCCAACTTTTTTTTTTTTTTTTTTTGGGGGGGGGGGGTTAAAACTGGGCATTACACAGCATATCATGACATTAAAACCTTATAACCAGAAATTAGAAACCTGATTTCTTTAAGGTTCAGAGAAACAATTGTTTTACAGTATTACAGTATAATTATTGTTATAACCCTCACTATGTCACCTATGTCACAATGTTACAAAGCATGATTTAATACCTAGCTATAACTTACCAAGTTTTGATTATATGACTTTCTAATAGACATGACATTCTAATGTAGGTCCAAAAACAACAGTCCTAACACAGTCTTATGTCAATGTTTTTCAGAATTGAATATGGAAATGGAATAAGCCTTTTTAAATGTGTTTGTTGTTTCTTGTTGTCAGTTGTCATGAAAGGCTTATGTAAATGTTATATAGCACTTATGAACACTGCCAAGTAAACAAGTGTTACCCATTAATCTTCAACATCAATATTGTGTACAAAGTATTTTCTTGTTGTATTGATTATTCATTATACTCTGGTACGTAAATAATTGCTCAGGAAGACAGATTTTAATAAGTGCATGCAAATTAAATTAGCATATGTATATTTTTCTGCATGCTGAAATACTTTTAAAGTATACAATATCTAATTCTAATATTTGGATATATGTTAAAACTAAGATTATGAAGTCACCACTGATCTTTTAATTCCTCTTGTAATTTGAGGTTGATTTATTTTATGGGACACATGATAATGAGGCTGCTATGCTAAAGTTATGGTATATAATCACGTCATATTTGGCTGTGTTACTGGAACTTGAACACAGATACAGTGAGCTAGTACACATTTTCAGCAAGGCTAATTCTTATTTCGGTTCAAACAGATCACTTTTTCACAGTAAATTAATAGAGTTCTTTTTTTAAAATAAATGTTTTTTTTTTTTCAAAATTTATTTCAATAGCAGACTCTGGGTGCATAAAGCCTATTCTGTACAGTATGTGTGGATTCATTCTTGTGTGCTTTATAAGCCATAATATAACTCGATAAATCTGCAGCTTTTACTCATGAACAGGTTTTGGATATGCTCACTGAATACTTTTTAAAAATAATAATAATAACAATAATAACAAAAAAAGATAGTTTTATTTGCACAGAGCAAGTTTCTATGAACTTGAACTGAGAAATCCATGAATTGATTTTCTTTCTACCTGGCGACTTGTCCAGGGTGTACCCCGCCTTTCGCCCGTAGTCAGCTGGGATAGGCTCCAGCTTGCCTGCGACCCTGTAGAACAGGATAAAGTGGCTACAGATAATAAGAATGAGATGAGATTTTCTTACTTGGGAATGTGAATCAATACACTTTTGTGTGTTGATAATTCATTATAATTGTGTGTAACTTGTTATTCTTTGTAATGTACAGTAGTAATGATTCCTTGTAAGCATTTTATAAACACAAATTAATAATGACAAAGTTTTTTATAGCACTAAAGTTCTTTATACCATACAGTGGCATTGAATTCTGGATGTGATTGGTCAGAAGATTGATGTTGATTAGTTTTCTATAACAGCAGCTTGGTAGATCAGTGGTGGGTTTCCTGAAAGCCTCAACACTAAGAGCATCTTTAACTGCCTCTTAAGGACCATCTTTAAGCTAAGCTAAGCTGGTTTGCTTTTCCCAACACCATCGTAGCCAAAGTAGTACTTTAGTTCACGCTTAAGTTATGATGGAACTGGATCACTCTTTCACAACAAAGAACGTCTTTAAGATCTCACTTGCTGCCGAAAAGACAGGCTGTGCATGCGCCACTGAGGGACTCTTACAATCAGTGAGCGGAAACTGGTGTTGAATCTGCTGCTGGTGTTAGATTATTTTTCTTGTACAATCCAAGTATCTCGAGTTAATTATTAAATAAATAGACGGATAACATTATGAATATATATTTCAATATGTTATGGAATTATGTGCATTAAATGAAATATCATAATGTCACACTGATATTGTCGCATTTTAATCACATTTAACTCCGTTAGTAAGCAAGTGATTATCTAATTTAGTGTCATAAATGAGACAAATTGCTGCACCACTAACATTATGTGTGTGTATATATAATGGAAAAACATTGCCAACGTGGCATTGTGAATAACAGCTGAAATAATAATGTGTGCACTCCAGCAAATCCACGCCGAAGCTCTGCTTATCTGGACAGCAGGTCTAGTTTTGCCCGTTTAAAGCCTATCCACTCCTGATGGTGCCGCTCCCTTTCGTCATGCAGGTCTCAGAGTAACTAGAGCTGCTCCTTCTCAATATTGATCAGCTCCCAGCTGCACTGACACTCTCGGCTAGCTGGACTCTGGCTGCCTGCAGTCTGGGAAGCGGTCAGCCAAGAAGGTCCAGGGGATGAGGAGACAGTGGGGCCATGGGGGGTAGGGAGGCAGGTGATGGGATAGATACTGTACTTCTTTCAGACGCCAAATACCACTCAGCTGCATGCCGATTTAAAAGGGACATAAAACTCTTGATTGGGTAACAGTGAAATGAGCGGGCACAGGGAAAACATTTTACTGAATTATTTAACTTATTATTTGCTCATTCCTTTGTGTGAACATATGTTCATTTAATTAAAAAAACATGATTGGAAGAAAAATGTTATTGTCCAAAAATGTAAAATAGTTTCAGTTATTAATTACCACATTATATATCCATCCATCCATCCATCCATCCATCCATTATCCCTAACCGCTTATCCTGTGCAGGGTCATGGCCAAGCTGGAGCCTATCCCAGCTGACTATGGGCGAGAGGCAGGGTACACCCTGGACAAGTCACCAGATCATCACAGGGCTGACACTTATGGCCCTTTTCCACTACCCTTTTTCAGCTCACTTCAGCCCGACACGGCTCGCGTTTCGACTACCTCAGAGCAGCATGACTCAGCTCGCTTCAGCCCTACTCAGCACCCAAAACTCGCACGGTTTTGGAGTAGGGCTGAAGCGAGCCAAACCGAGCCGAGTGGGGCTAGGGGCGTGAGGAGACACTCCGCTGTGCACTGATTGGTGAGGAGGAGTGTCCTCACATGCCCACACACGCCCCGCAAGCACGCTGGGATCTGTAAACACCGTAAACCCGGAAGAAGAATAATTACGAATTACGAGAATTTCTGAAGCCTTATGCACCTCGTCTCATCTATACACTCTTGCCAGTATCTGTTGGCGTTGTTGGTGACAACAAGCCACAGCACCAAGACCAGCAACACTAACGACTCCATGTCCTCCATGTTTATTGTTTACTATCCGGGTCATGAGACTACCGCTTAAAAGGTCACTGATGTCACTGTTTGCGCCGCCTAACGACATCACGTGACGTCCACCCACTTTCGCTAACTCCACCCAATGTGTCCACCCACTTCCAGCCAGCATGGTTCAGCGCGGTTGTAGTCGAAATGCAACTCCAACAGCCCCACTCAGCTCGACTCAGCCCAACTCAGCACGGCACGGCTCAGCCCAACTCAGCCGCGTTGGTAGTGGAAAAGCGGCAATAGAGACACACAACCATTCACACTCACATTCACACCTATGGTCAATTTAGAGCCACCAATCAGCCTAACCTGCATGTCTTTGGACTGTGGGGGAAACCGGAGCACCCGGAGGAAACCCACGTGGACACGGGGAGAACATGCAAACTCCGCACAGAAAGGCCCTCACCGGCCACGGGGCTCGAACCCGGACCTTCTTGCTGTGAGGCAACAGCGCTAACCACTACACCACCGTGCTGCCAGAATAAATAAATAAATAAATAAATTCTGGATCCACATATATGTCCGGATTTGCATCAAAATCTAGTCAATTGTTCCTTGGACCATGGCTCACCTTTAGTCAAAATTTAATCAAAATCTGTTCACGACTTTTTGAGTTACGTTGGCAACAGACAAAAGAAAAATCCTGGATCCACATATCTATCAGGATTTGCATCAAAATCGAATCAATTGTTCCTTGGTCTATGGCTCACCATTAGTCAAAATTTAATCAAAATCCATTCATGGCTTTCTGAGTTACACTGGGAACAGACAATAAATAAATAAATAAATAAATAAATCCTGGATCCACATATATATCTGGATTTGCATCAAAATCTAATCAATTGTTCCTTGGCCCATGGCTCACCATTAGTCAAGATTTAATCAAAATCTGTTCACAACTTTTTGAGTTACACTGGGAACAGACAATAAATAAATAATCCTGGATCCACATATATATCTGGATTTGCATCAAAATCTAGTCAATTGTCCCCTGGCCAATGGCTCACCCTTCATCAAAATTTAATCAAAATCTGTTCATGACTTTTTGAGTTACGTTGGGAACAGACAAAATAAATACATAAATAAATAAATAAATAAAAATCCTGGATCCACATATATATCCAGATTTGCATCAAAATCTAGTCAATTGTTCCTTGGCCCATGGCTCACCTTTAGTCAAAATTTAATCAAAATCTGTTCATGACTTTTTGAGTTACACTGGGAACAGACAATAAATAAATAAATCCTGGATCCACAGATATATCTGGATTTGCATCAAAATCTAATCAGTTGTTCCTTGGCCCATGGCTCACCATTAGTCAAGATTTAATCAAAATCTGTTCACAACTTTTTGAGTTCCATTGGGAACAGGCAATAAATAAATAATCCTGGATCCACAGATATATCTGGATTTGCATCAAAATCTAGCCAATTGTTCCTTGGCCCATGGCTCACCTTTAGTCAAAATTTAATCAAAATCCATTCACGACTAATCACGACTTTTTGAGTTACGTTGGGAACAAGCAAACAAATGGAAGCAAACGCATAACCTCCTCCAACAAAGTTAGCGGAGGTAATAATCAGGTACAGTAGATGACACTGAGTTATAAAGAATAGCGATACTTGTGTAACAACATGATTATAAGTTATCAAATAAATATAAAACTGCTTACAAGGAATTATTACGAAGAATAATAAAGTCAAGTTATAATGATTTAAGAATCCAGGCTTCATGGAAAGTGTCTTATTCTAAATATGATATTATATAAAAATACCACTTTGTCTTAGTTTAGTATTTAATCAGGATGAATTTATTTAAAGCATGTAAAACAGAAAACGTGCTTAAGTTTGTATGATTCTGTAAAGAAGCTTGTCTGGCTTTCGAATAGAAATTCATATCAGTGTAATTGGAGTGTGTTAGTGAGCCACGTGTGATGTCCATAATTTAGGACACATAAACTGTCGACATCAATCACGTAGTGAGACGAGCAGAAAGGGATATCTGCAGCCATCGCCACACTAGATTAGTCTCGTGTCCTTCAGCTCCATCACTTTGTAATTTCCACCTTTCATATCATTGAAGCCGTGATTAACTTGCTTTTAATTACACTAATTACTCCTGTCCGTCTCCACACCCAGCTGTCCTCCACGCTTACACACACTCACTGCCTGCAGGATGTACAACTAATCCCCTATAACAACATACTGTAGCTTAATAGTTTAAGCTATGTTCGACTTCTTTGTTGAGATAATTTATTCATTTATTTATTTTCTGGCATCATTCATACGAAGAAGAGTTTCAGATTTCTTTAAAGGGAAATATAAGTAGAACATAATGTTTGTAAGACAATGCTTTGATTAAAAGTTAATTGAAAATAATTAAAGAATAAGAATAAAACAGCTTAAACTATTATACCGAGAAAAATTATTTGTCTATAATAAGAGGTACTAACTAAAAACAGGAACGTTCATGAAAATTATTTAAAATAATAGAATACGATGATCAAAAGGTAAAGCAAATGTACAATACAATAAGAAAAGATTATAAGCTAAAAACAAGTCAGATAAAACTCAAATTCAATGAAGATAAAATGTAAGATATCTTACAAAGCAAATTCATTAAATTACTGAAAAGAAATAAAGTCAAGTTTATTGATTAAAGGCAACAGAAATTAAGTATAAAATGCAATATTAAGTATGTTAAATTAAAAGATAATTATAAATATATGCTACACCGTTAATGGTCTTAAAAACAGAACTCGGAGTTTATATAAGCTGTCTGGAGCAGGTGGGCAATTCCAGAGCTCAAAGTGACAAGTATGATTATGCTTCGAGAACATACATCTGCTTTTTGCTGGGATCTCACCATGGGTTACTTTTCACACCATCAGTCATTTCTGATTTAATAAAAGCCTGAAGTGACCATCGCTGTTACGGAGTCAGCCATTATAACAGCATTGTGAACTTAAATGAGAGTTTGATATGAACAAATGAAACTTCTACCTAAAAAGAACATCATAGAAGTTAAAAAAAGAAAAAAAAACTTTGATTTTGTTGAAATGAAGAAATGACTGACCTTTTTTGTGACTCTTTTCTTCGCCTTAGTAACAGTTGCTATCTCAAATCAACTTGGCAAGGTTTTCAGCATACTAAACAATAAGAACATATAATTATTTTTTGTTGAACCTTCTACAACATTGTTGAACTTGAACGTTTGTTCATGTAAATGTTCACAGAAAACTTAGAAAAACTTCAAATATTCTTCAAATGTCAAGTCAAGTTTATTTGTATAGCGCTTTTAACAATAAACATTGTCGCAAAGCAGCTTTACAGAATTTGAACGACTTAAAATATGAGCTAATTTTATCCCTAGTCTATCCCCAATGAGCAAGCTTGCTGTGATGGTGGCAAGGAAAAACTCCTTCAGACGACATGAGGAAGAAACCTCGAAAGGAACCAGACTCAAAAGGGAACCCATCCTCATTTGGGCAACAACAGACAACATGACTATAACATTAACAGTCCTAACATAAAGTCAGCTTCGTTGATGCTATAAACCCCCCACCGACGGAAACCCGAGCGCAAAACCGTTCATGACAACCGCAGTCCTAAAGTCAGCAAGTCAACTGCAGTCCCCAGCCACAAAAGCACCACTGCAAGAGTCCAGAGCGTCCTCCAGGCGCAACCCCCAACTGTCCACATGGGGCTGCCCTCCACAGGAGCGATGCGAATGTTCCCAGTTAGCTGTTTTTATAACTAGGAACTTCATTCAGAAATTCAGAAAAAAAACCTTGATATATTGAACATTCTTATAACTAAAAGCTTCTAGAACTTGCAATGTTGCAGAACATTATAAAAACATTGAACTTTAAGTAATAACATTCAAACAACATTCAGAAAAAAACTTGACACACTGAATATTCCTACAACCAAAATTTTCCAGAACTTTCCACAACTGCCACAAAACTATTGCAACAATATTATAGGAGAATTCACAAACTTTTGTAAGACATTCAGAAAACCCTGACACCCAGAATGTAAAAACTTTCCTGCAACATTTTATGAACATTTATAAACTTTAAGTTAAAATCTTCACAGAACATTCACAAAAACTTGACACTCTTACAACCAAAATTTCCAGAACTTTCTCCAATTAAAATTTTCCTGCAATGTTTTTTTTTTAACCTTTAACTAAAACATTCACAGAACTTTCAGAAAAACACAATATGTTGAACATTTTTACATTTCCAGTACGGAACTATGTTGCTTTAATGTTATAGAAAAAAAAACCTTTCACTAAAAATGTTAGTAGGTCATTCAGAAAATGATTCTTACAATGAAAATTTGCTCAGAAAAGATGAAACTGTGGTGGTAATTTTGTTTTAACAGTCATAAACATTGAATTAAAAAGTTCTCAAAACACTCAGAAAACTTGATTCAAATGTAAACATGGAAAATGTGAAAATGTAAATAGGAAATGTTCAAATGTTCCTTGAACCTTGTAAATTTAGAATATTGTTAGCTAGGAAAGTGAGCTTGAAGTACAGAAATGAGTAAATGTCAGATTTCATTTGCTATTTAGTTATATTTCCTATATATTTTTCCTTTATATACATACAGCAGTGTGCAAAAGTCTTAGGCACATGTAAAGAAATGCTGTAGACCAAAAACGGCTTAAAAATAATGAAATTAAATTTTTCAATGTTTAAAAAAATACTATAAACATCAGTAAGCCATAATAAATGAAACAAAGTTAATATTTGGTGTGAGGCGACCCTTTGCTTTAAAATAAATAACAGTTCAGGTACAGTGAGTGCAGTTTTATGCGGAAATGAGCTGTAGGTTTTACTGAGCATCTTACAGAACCAGCCACAGTTCTTCTGGACACTTTGACTGTCACACTCGCTTCTTCATTTTGCACCAAAACCCAGCAACCTTCATTATGCTTTCTTTTTTTAATCTGAAAAGTGCTCTCTTATGGAATACGCTGCTCAGATACAAACTTTTTTATTTTCTGTAACATTTAATTTTGTGCTTGAAAATGAATGTTTGGAACTCTGAAATGTTTTTGTACTGACTCGGTAATGTAGAAGTCATCAAATAGAAATCTATAGCAAAGTTTGTATGAAAAAATATAGGGGACTAAGACTTTCGCACAGTACTGTATATGCTGATTAAAGATGTAACATAATATTTATAACAATTAATTATCACTAAAAATAGTCAATCATGAACCATTAAAACTGTCTTTACTTTTATAACTCGAATCAACATTGTTGTAAATCTCCCACTTGAAATTACAACTTAAACACATTGAGATGTAATCTTAACAAACCTTCTGTTTATCAAAGCCTAATAAATACCATGAGTTTGTCTTCAGCTGACTATGCGCGAGAGGCGGGGTACACCCTGGACAAGTCATCACAGGGCTGACACAAAGAGACAAACAACCATTCACACTCACATTCACACCTACGATCAATTTAGAGCTACCAATTAGCCTAACCTGCATGTCTTTGGACTGTGGGGGAAACCGGAGCACCCGGAGGAAACCCACACAGATACGGGGAGAACATGCAAACTCCACACAGAAAGGCCCCCGTCAGCCACTGGACTTGAACCCAGGACCTTTTTGCTGTGAGGTGACAGTGCTAACCACTACACCACCGTGCCACCCTTAAAGTGCATATTCTGGACCAAGTTCGTGGTTTTTTATATGAAAGTATGTCCCTTTACACACTCATCCAGAAGGGTAATTTTGCACAAGGCCATCTGTCTACAGCAGAAAAAAATAAAATAACAAAATGTGTCTAGAAAAATCCCAAGGGAGTCTGGAGCCAGATTTGTGATGTCACCTGCGGAAGCGCCAGCAGGCTGCACGAGCTTTGCACGGTTTCAGTGCACAGCCTGTGTAGACCAAGCGCTCCCATTTCTCTCTCATTGTCCGGTCTTTTGGGAAACGATGAGTACTAATCCCATCATGATTGGTGTTGCTACACCCTCCTACGATACATCTGTTAGCCATTTTAATAATTACGTGATAACGTTGAAGAAATTTGCAGAAAACCACCAGGTCGTTTTCTCATAAACAAACCAGCGCTGGCGTAGGATTCAGAGGGAGGTGTCCCGCACGCGACGTCACGAAAATCAATGTTTGCCGGAAAATCCAAATGCCAAGTTTTTTCAGAGGCAGACCAATTCGCCTCAAATGGCTTGATTTCAACTGAATTTTTCTGGTATTGTGCAAGGTAAAAAAATTGCAGAGAATGCAGAATGTGACAGATATTTGACCAAAGTTTAATATAAAATAAGAGAATTACATTGATCTCGCTCCTGAATTTACCCGTGATATGCACTTTAATCCCTGCATTTCAGCTGTATTTATTTTGAGTGAATTTTGTCCCAGAACTTTCATGCAGCACTTAACCACATTCGAGGTGCTCACTTAATATATTTGCATATTAATTAAGGCAAACACACAAACCTGGATAACATGCTATTTTACTCATTCGAAAGACATAATGCTTAATAGTCCATTAGTAAATCATTTTGCATGTTTTATTTTTGGGCGTGTTATAGTTTTCATGCCTTTACAACACTCAATTTTTCACATCAGTTTTTATTTTTGTCTGATGGTTATTCTTTTTTTCATGTAATTCATATTTAATGATGTTCAGCATCTGGTATGTCTTGTGATAATGGCTTTGAGAAGAGTTTCAAAAGCTTGAATGAGATAATGATGGTTAGCAAGTATGGGCAAGGATTAAGATCAGTCAGTTGCATTGTGCACTATTTAACCAAGTGCTCAAAACTAACTGATGCATGTAAATTGAACTGATGTATGGTGCATTTTATTTGGCTATAACACAAGGTTAGTGGTTAGCTACGTTTAGATGGACCCTAATAATCCATTAATAATCTATTCAAGATTGATTGGAACTAAATTTATTCATGTAACCAGCTCGATTGGAGTAAAATACCCCATTCTGATAGAGAATTTAATCGGATTGAAAGCGATGGTGTAGACCTCTGATAATCCAATTGATAGGAAAATATTAGGCATGTAAATGCTCAATCGAATTTCCTTCTGCACCTGTAACCTTCTCCGCATTTTCAGAATGCCTTGAGGCAGTGATGACATCGTGACATTCTACAGATAGGAAAAACATGGCAGGAAACATGACAGCCAATCAGGATTGTCAGAAATTTTATTCCAATTGTACGCTTGGGACATAAAAACACGCACACGCATCTATCTGATTGCTTTTATGTAAATAGGTGTTTGGAATTCATCTCATCTCATTATCTCTAGCTGCTTTATCCTGTTCTACAGGGTCGCAGGCAAGCTGGAGCCTATCCCAGCTGACTACGGGCAAAAGGCGGGGTACACCCTGGACAAGTCGCCAGGTCATCACAGGGCTGACACATAGACACAGACAACCATTCACACTCACATTCACACCTACCGGTACAGTCAATTTAGAGTCACCAGTTAACCTAACCTGCATGTAACTCCGCACAGAAAGGCCCTCGCCGGCCACGGGGCTCGAACCCGGACCTTCTTGCTGTGAGGCGACAGCGCTAACCACTACACCACCGTGCTACCCAGTGTTTGGAATTGACATTCATAATACATTTATTCTGAATGCAAAATGTGTGTGCATATAAACGTAGCTAGTGTCAGCTGTCTTGAGTTCTTGGACTGAATTGGGTGGCTGCACCATCATCAGGTCCATAGAATAGAAATAATTATTTAATTAGCCATTTTGTTCTTACATTGGAGTTTTTTTTTGTCTTCGTAGATTCATCCATCACACATAAGGAAGTGCAGATTCAAAGTAGTCTTAGCTTTGGCTAACCCTTTGAGGGGTTTAAAATGGTATAAAGGTATTGCTCAAGCAATTAACATTTCTATGAAATAACAAAGGTGAAACATCTCTATGTAAATCCCATTCATGCCAAACTCTGCAGCTGTAGGACTTGACTCACTAGCTTCAATCACATGAACATGTCTCTAAACCACTAAATTAATTCTAGTCTCTTTGATCATGGTTTATAATTTCAAGAATTATTGAAGAAAATATTTAAGAAATAGTCCCATGACACAGGTATTCTGATTGAACAGGTACGTAGCTAAAAAGCAACCTTGACATGGGTCACATTTGAGATACCCTTTATTTTTAGCATACATCATTAAAAACTAGGCTACTTTTTGCAAAATAATTGCTGACATAAAACACCTTCTGATAATCTGTGGAGACAAGTAAGACTGATATATATATATTTATGAAGCAAAATGGTAAATAAATCTTTGGTTAAGGCTCCCAGTTTAATGGCCACGCAAGGCCAACATCATATAAAGAAGTCAAGAAGCCTTTATATGTCACACAGTGAAATTTAACCTCTGCATTTAACCCATCTGGGGCAGTGAACACACACATGCACACACAAATGAGCAATGAGCACACACACACATACCCAGCTATGCTACAGTGCCCAGGGAGCAGTTGGGGGTTAGGTGCCTTGCTCAAGGGCACTTCAGCCCAACCTCATGCCATGGCTGCCCCATATTAACCTACAGTAAGTGCATGTCTTTGAATTGTGGGGGAAACCGTAGCACCTGGAGGAAACCCACAGGGACACAGGGAGAACATGCAAACTCCACACAGAAAGGCCCCCATCGGCTGCAGGGCTCGAACCCAGAGCCTTCTTGCTGTGAGGCAACAGTGCTAACCACTACACCACCGTGCCACTCATGTTCTCTGCCTGGATTTGGATCAGTTGGACCCAGGCCAGGAGTCATGCTTTGGGGTGGGGTCTCCAGCCAGGCTCAGCCCAAAATGGTGATGTGGAGCCATTTTGTTCCCTCACCAATTGTTAGATTAAGGGTAGGGGTCAGATGCACTGCCGGTTGGGTTGCATTCACGTGATGGACCATCTTAGATAGACTAGAACCTTGGAATGGACAACAAGAAATGTGCATTTATATATTTAAGAACAAATTCTTGTTTGGAGTGCCAGTTTGTTCCGCCATCTTGTCAAAGCTTTAATAACATAATGAAATTGCCTACACTGAGAAATATACATGTAATACTACCCTCAAATTTGGCCAAAGTAATGCACCTTGGTGGGATTTATCTTGAAACTCTATTTGAACACGGTGCCTACCAAGGAAGCTGTTTCTGATAGGACCCACTTATCACATCTCCTGGATTTTAGATGTGATGGAGTGCAGTTAGATCACGAGCTGTACAACTACCAATTTTGGGAAAGCCTCTAGACTGTTCAGTTTGGATGCATAAGGTTGTATTTACAAATTCAGTGGCTTGAAAATGGAACATACTGTACCTTCATGTAGAATCCCAGTGATCCCATAAACATCCCTTAGCCATGAGTCAGTAACAAGCATCATTAAGCTCATGCATACAGAACAGAATATTTTATCCAGAGTACATTTTGTGATGCGGACGTAAAAATAATTCATGAACATTCTCATTATACACTTCAATTAACTTGTCTTGCACTATAAAAGGAAAATAAATAGAACTGGGTGGTATATCAAACCTCTTAATGAGTAAAAGCCATTTAGTTTGCTGAGGTAGATTTTCCCAACCCTGCAACTTGTTTCTTTGTTTAGCAATACTGCATACTGTTCAGACAAATTCTCTCTCTTTTGTTGCAACAAGAATACATTCTGGAATCAAACTTCTGCTTTCTATTAGAATTATTCCATCTTTTTTTTAATGTTTAAACCACAAATATTACACATATAATAGAATTAACAATAATGGTTTATATATGGCAGAGTTGTGCTGATTAAGAATAAATTGTATTTTTTTTCTGAAGACATAGAAAGCAAAGGTTTGATTGAGAGTGATCGATTAAGAATGACATTAACTTTTCATGACCGTCATTCTCAGGCAAGGGACCAGAGACACTGTATGCTGGACAAAAACTCAATGACAATGAGTGGCATACGGTGCGGGTGATCCGGCGCGGTAAAACCTACAAGCTCACAGTTGACGATGACGTAGCTGAAGGTACTTCCCTTGGTTTTGAATCTGAAAGACAAGAGATTTCCTCAAAACTAATAAAAGCATAATATGTCAGGTTGCTTTCCTGTTAAGATTGATAGCAGTAATAGCACAATTCTCAGAAGGAATGGTGCTGAATTGGGTCAGCGAGGAAATGGGAAAGTATTAAGAAAATTCTGTCGCTTCTGAACCCAATTAAGATAAAATGCTCTGACTATTGATGAACAAGCCATGCTCTCAGATCAGGGTGTTTCTCTTCAGGGTTAGAAAGAACTCCTGTGCATGGTGGCTTCTTTACAAGGGTAAAATACCTAAACTACCTTAAGGGTTCAGGCAATAAGTTGTGTCCTGTGTTCCAATACTGTTTTTGACACATCTTTATCGACTTCCCTTCGTGACTCAGAGGTTTCATAGCTTTAAAATTCCCATTACACGTGGTACAGTTCATTATACAATTCATTTAGAGAATGAAAATTGAACCATACAACACCAATATTTTGCGTTCTTTTGTATTTTTGATGGAGACTACATAGCACCTCTGTAAAGCCCTATTCAGACTGGATTTATTTTATATATGTAGTGAAGTGAGCTCATGTAATTATTAGCAGAATTTTAGTCCCAATCCAAAAACATTCCAGTGCATCCTGCATGAAGAAAAAGAGTTTCTTTTTCTTTCCTATAAAAACACTCCTGGAGGCACTCTCTCTCTCTTCTCTATTATCTTGCACCAAAACCAAAATAAAAATCAATTCTAAGTTTAAAAAGGTGAACAATAAAATATAGACAACGTTTAAAAGGAACTACCTTTAGTAGGATTCTATATAGTACCTTTCCACGTGGGTGGAAAAACAAGAGAAAACTTCACTATGAAAGGTGTGGAACTTTTTTGTGTTTAATAATTAAAACTATAATGTATGTACATGACTGCATTCAAACTTAGACATTTTGACAATCTCAATGTCTTTGCATTGATTTATTCATTCATCTGCAGTCAGCACTTTTTCCTGGTTAGGGTGGTGGTGGAACCAGCAATGGGAATGTACCAGGAACACTGGGCGTGAGTGAACTGGAACCCTGGATGGGACGCCAGTCTGTTGCAGGACAGCATATTTTCAGTCAAATGCTAAGAACACTGTGAAAGCTAATGCTAGCAAGTAAATGGCTTTAATTCTAATTCGATTTCATAAGGAATTACATGTTGAAATGCTGAGAGCTCAGCAATGCAGCCACTGTCAATTGAAAATGAATGCTCGGCCAGACATTTTATGTAAAATTAAGTAATTGATTAATTTCTGTATTCATTGCAAATAAATAAATAAATGACAATTTGGTCAGTTATAGAACATCAATCACCTCTGGTCCTCTGGTATCATCTGTTTCATCGACGCAATACAAGAGAAGCAGTATGTGTGAAAGAAAACAGATTTTTTTTTTAAACAAAAGACAAATTTTGTAGCTTGTGATGGAAAAGCTTAATAAGACTTGAGGCTATCCGGAAGAAAGCAGACGGAAATAGGTTTATTATAATACTTCTTGCAAGAAGGCTCATCCAAATGGATTTCACCCATAGAAGCACTCTCCATTTCCATAGACCCTGTTTTATACTTGACTTCTTGCATCTCAGATATCTTCTTAATCTCAGGGTGTCCAACTTGGTACCCTCTCTATCATTAACCACTGTCCAGACATGTACACATGTTTATACTAACCTAGAAAATAGAACACAAACACATTCTTCATCCTATATAAGCATCAGACACAATGTCTGACCTCCTTTACTAAGCATCTGAGAGGCACAGAAATTCTCTAAAACTACATTTTCCTCTACAAGCTAAAGAGTCATGCAGGCTTTCTAACTAACTAGCTAACTAGTTAACTAGCTGGCGCGCTAAAAAGCAAAATAGTATTTCAAGGTGTCAAGTGTAACTGGACTATGAGCATAGTCTAGGACAGCCTTTCTCAACAGGGGTGCCGTCTGACTTCGTTAGGGGTGCCGTCAAAAAATTATATATTCTAACATTGAAATAAATAAAATGACTTAAAATTCCAAAAAATGATAGTTACACTAATGCAGATCATCACCGCCTCATGCATCATCAAAATTTGTCTCACGGCCCCCTTTCCCATGTCACAACGTCACTGCCAGGGTCAGCGTATGGTCAGCGTGACTGCGTATATTTTATATGGGGGTGCCTTGAGAATTTGCATACTTCTGAAGGGTGCCATGACTGAAAAAAGGTTGAGAAACACTGGTCTAGGCATTGTATTGATCGTATATACATTTATAACAATCCACTGTTATAAATTTAACTAATAGTTGCCTTCATCACTTCGGCTTTCAGCAAAATGCACTTGCGCTACTATTAGGATGGGTATTGCGATGATAATGCAGAATTTCCCAAAGCGAAGTCAATGAGGATGATTTGGAAAACAGTATTGGAACACAGCCATAGAGTATGCAACCTTAAAAACAAAAATACTTGAGCTGCAGTGTGAAGTCAGTGGAAGGAAGAGTATAGCTGCCTTTTTTCTTTCTTCCCCTCTTGTCCCAACCTGCTTGGGTTGCAGGTCAGATGGTGGGAGACCATACTCGCCTGGAGTTCCACAACATTGAGACAGGTGTGATGACCGAGCGCCGTTTTGTCTCGCACATCCCGTCCAGCTTCATCGGCCACTTGCAGAGCCTCAGGTTCAATGGCCTGCTTTACATCGACCTGTGCAAGAACGGCGACATTGACTACTGTGAGCTGAACGCACGCTTCGGCATGCGCTCCATCATTGCCGACCCGGTGACCTTCAAAGCCAAGAGCAGCTACTTGAGCCTGGCTACTCTGCAGGCCTACACCTCCATGCACCTGTTCTTCCAGTTCAAGACCACTTCAGCAGACGGCATCATCCTGTTCAACAGCGGCGACGGGAGCGACTTTATCGCCGTGGAGCTGGTGAAAGGGTAAGATGCAACCTGATGACTGGAAGGACTACAGTGACTTGACTACATGCAAGAGATGTCCTGAGGGTTTATGACCAACACCAGGGTAACATTACACCACTTTTATTTTGATTTATAGTCACAAGATTTGGTGCCAGGCATAGTGTCCACATTCTGGGGGCAGTAAGAATAGATGGTTAGCACCAAGAAATAGTCAGAATGCAGCAAATATTTGGTTTTATGACCAGATTCCAAACGTTTCTAGTAGTGTATGCTGATCAAGAACTCAAATGGTTGATGGTTTATTTATTTATTTTTTTAAAAAGGGGACCTACTTGAAAGCTTTGAAAGAGAAAACTTAGTAAAACTTTATGTTCCATCAGATGAATAAACTGAATGTGGTGTTATACTGAACCTGTACAACATAATATTGAAGATCTGATCTTTCATGACAAAAAGAGGCTTGTCTGTGGGTGCTTGGTTAATGGTTTTGTCAGTGGGTACTTTGTCAGTTGGAACCATGGAACCATTATTTCGATGGAAAGCAGGTTGATTTTTCTAATGCGGTTCTACTTGGAAAAATAGAAATTGTATTCTCCCAGAGGGACAAACCGAAGAACGCATTAGGATGCTATGGATAATCTGTACAACATAAATTTGAAGTAATACAATAATGAAAAAAAAGGTTTGTGAGTGGATGCCTTGGACGGTTAATGGTTGAAACTTTCTATATATTTGGAACCTTCTTTGAAAGGGAATCCCCAAATTGTAGAGGTTGTATAGGGTGTCTTTAAGGGTTACCCAAAGGGACAGACTACATTTCATCTACACAACATAAATAACAACTTTATTGCCATGGAGCTGGTGAAAGGGTAAGACGCAATCTGATGATTGCTTGGTTAACGGTTTTGTCAATGGGTACTTTGTCAATAGGAGCCATGGAACCATTATTTTGATGGAAAGCAGGTTCTACTTGGAACTCCAATTCCTAACAAGTTGGAACGCTGTGTAAAATTGAAATAAAAACAGAATGCAATGAAATGTAAGTCGTTTTCAACCTATATTCAATTGAATGCAATAAAAAAAACAACAAGATGTACGGTAGAATGTTCAAACTGATAAATTGCATTGTTTTTTGTAAATATACACTCATTCTGGATTTGATGCCTGGAATATGTTCCAAAAAAGTTGGGACTAGGACAGCAAAAAACTGGGAATGTTGTGGAATGCGCAAAAGACTACCTGTTTGGAACATTATACAGGTAAACAGGTTAATTGGTAACAGGTAAAAAAGCTGAGTCATTCACCAGCAAGGATGGAGCGAGATTTACCACTCTGTGAAAACTGCATGGGCATAATTGCATGTCCAACAGTTTAAGAACAACTTTTCTCAATGTACAATTGCAAGGAATTTAGGGACTTCACCATGGAAAATCCATAATATCATCAAAAGATTCAGAGAATCTAGAAAAATCTCTGCACATAGGGGTCAAGGCCAAAAACCAACAGGGCCAAAAGGACAGTAAAAGTGGACGGTTAGCACTGAACACCAAACACTTGGAGCAATGGTGCAAACTTTATTTTATTTATTATTACTATTATTATTTTCTTATTTACCTGACTCTAAATATATAGTGTCATACCATATACTGATCAGGGCTTTGAACCAGAATTTTTTTCCTATTGGTTCGTTCCGAACAGAAACGGAATTTTAACATTTCCGGTTTTGGGTTCCACCATTAAATAGACGTTCCCGAACCGGTTAGAACAAAAAAAATTTTGTTCCCAGAAAGGTTAATTACGTTCCCTGTCAGCTGTTTAACAAATGGCTATAAAATTATGTCTCTGTCTCATCCAGCTTAAGCCAAATGTAGGCTAATTCTATTACAGCCTTCATTAAATAAGACAAGAAATAATTCAAAACAATTATTATTTCAAATGTTGGCGATTTGGATTCTCAGTATGTCTTCCCATCTACACAAACAGAAAAAGTGCCAAAAATGAAAGATAATTCGTTTAGCGTGTTACCAAAGGCTAGTCAGGCCCTATGCATTGATAGGCTAACAGAGGTTAACGTCATTTAATGTTCGTGAGCCTCTCATTAACATGGACAAATATATTGATATAGTGTTTGAAATTGACATTTTTGAATAACGATAGACTGCAATATTTACCTCTTATTTAAGATGTGGAGACGTGATAGTAGTCCACCCTCCCGCTCTCTCCATTCAGTCAGCGAACATCACACAGGAAGCGAACCCCAGCGGGTCATAGAAACTTGCGCAGGAGAAGAATGACTTTTTTATTTGTAGGCTACGGAAACTTTGAGGAACGAAATAAAAACCGGTATTAACCGGTTACCATTATTTTTAATAAGCGTTTCTGTTCCGGAACATAAAAAATAATAAAGTTTCTGGTTTCGTTTCTGTTCCATGTGAAATAGAAAAAGTTCCCGGTTTTCGTTTTCGTTCCTTGAACCAGTTCAAAGCCCTGATACTGATCAATAACTTAAATGTGGTCAGTGACTCAAAACCCAGATTTAATCTGCACACAGTACATTGTACAGAGGGAATAACTACCCTCTTCAAAAAGAGTTCATCAGTGGGAACATTTGGATGGTTCACAGAACCCTCTATTGTAGGATTCGACTTAAATCTGTTCAGAGGGTTCTTCCAAGAAGATATGCTACATCTTTTAGAAAAAAAAAAGACTTCTCAGTGGGTACTTTGGACTGTTAATGGCTGTAGCCTTCTAAAGAGGTTTTATTTGGAGCTGTTATTCAAAGGAAATCCCTCTGTTATACCGTAGGGTTCTACCAAAAACTCTATGCTTTGTCAATGGGAACCATGGTTAAAGGTTCAAATTTTCTCAAGAAGTTTAATTTGTACCCTTTTCCTGAAAAGTATGATTATGGGTACGTTGGTTAATTTACAAACATGATGTTGACTCTTTAGACTTACTGATGATTTACAATTATACTTTTGATTTATGTAAAAAATAATAATGATGAAAATTAATATTAGCATTAGCAATCATAAGTATTCTGTCCCTGATGATGGACCATAGGTCCGGAAGTTCGGAATAAAACTTGATAAATTCACGTGGAAGACAGGTTTTATTGATTTAATATGATTTCCACATACAAACAAACATTGAAGTATTGTTGTTGTTGTTGTTGTAGGTTGAATAGGTTGAGTGGTTTAACATAATTACTTTGTTCTTACATGTAAATCGTTTAAATGTAATAATAATAATAATAATAATCATAATAATATTAATAATAATAATTAGTAGCAGTAGTAGTAATTGCCAAAGCCTTGAACCATTTTTTGTTGTATAACTGTGTCATCTGTAGTTGTATCACAGTCCTATACTTTTCATAGTATATTGTATTTGAAGCTTAAACTGTTGATAGTGAAGACAGACAGTTGTTCTCTCTTTTCCCTTTCAGGTACATCCATTACGTGTTTGACCTCGGGAATGGCCCGAACCTCATTAAAGGCAACAGTGACCGAGCTCTGCATGACAACCAGTGGCACCATGTGGTCATCACCAGAGACAACAGCAACCTGCATACCCTCAAAGTCGATGCCAAGGTTGTCAGTCAAGTGGTTAATGGTGCCAAGAACCTGGACCTAAAAGGTATATGAGCTGAACCCAGTACACTAATGCAAAACTTTACTCATTTAATACAAAACGCTAATATAATAAATGCTGAAAAACTGCAACGTGTAATTTTTACAATGCTGTATATATTTACAATACATTTTTTCTTTTATTATCTTTTATTTTCTATTGTATTACATTTGACAACAGAGTAAAAAACGTGACCTGCTTCTTCAGTCCGCATTTTCTATCTCTGATGTTTTAGTTTTGACTTAAAGGCAAGTGTTTATGTTTCTACTCAAGACGCTTCTACTCAAGACAAATCTGGCAGCCTCATAGGTGTGAACTTCATGTAGGTGATCTGTATGATCTGAATAGGGAGACCAGAAAATCAGCTTTAGTGCGTTCATAAACCGATTCTGAATACAAGGAAATTTCCTTGTGTAAATATTAGTGTAACTTTTCAATTTAAATCGCTGACTCTGAATACAGCTAGTGGTGTTATTTAAACACTTAACATGCATCAAAGGCTATCATCCCAACTACCTTTAAAGAGTAATGACATCATGATTTAGACTGATGTCTCAAATTGTGGACTTTTTATAATTTTGGACTTTTGGATGAGTGTATCAATGAATGTATTTACTTTTTACTCAGGTGATCTTTTCATTGCTGGTTTGGGGCCCAACATGTACAACAGCCTGCCCAAACTGGTAGCCTCAAGGGAAGGCTTTAAAGGTTGCCTGGCGTCAGTGGACCTGAACGGTCGTCTGCCGGACCTGATAAACGACGCTCTGTTCCGCAGCGGGCAGATAGAGCGTGGATGCGAAGGTACACTCTCTTACAACTCGAGCTCAGGCAGCCCATTCTTCCTCATGAATGCTAACAGTAGCCCCATTAGCATTTCATTGAGCCATCAGTCCATCCTACTGACCCTGCTCATCACCTCTCTCACCTGTTAGACCTCATGACTCGCATTAATACTGTACTTTTAGAGGCCACATTGGTTTTACAGTCAGCCACGCCCTGGTTTTTCACCCTCATGAAATAATCCTTACTAATCTATGATTGTATTATGACAAGGTCTGTGTATGTTGTGTTTTTGTTTCAAAATGAAAAAAAAAAAGATTGTAAACTATATGTTTTTGGCTTTTACAACAGTAAATATTTCAAACAGAAAGCTCTTGTATTTCTCCTTCACTTATTTTTCATCATTTCAGGTTCATTTTCAGGATGAAATGAATGAAAGATCTTAAAGAGCCCAGATGTGTAGCTGCAAGCATCAGGCTTACTCCCTGATGTACTGCTAATATGCATCACTACATGCTTTTTTAAAAATAGCAAAATGGATTTCCATGTGCTACAATTTAAAAATAATCACCAAAATTTGGTTTTGCATAAGTTCAATCCCTTTTTTTCTTCCTTTTTTAATCTTTTATGAGAGCAAAATTGTACTTCTAGGTCAACTCTGTTTACACTGAAATGTACAACACTGGTGTTTTCTTTCTTTCTTTCTTTCTTTCTTTCTTTCTTTCTTTCTTTCTTTCTTTTTTCAGATTTGCTTTCATGAATAATTGATATCGACACTTAGTTTGGTGAATAAACTAGAGACAGTTAATGAGTGAACGAGTCAATACTTTTTTTTTTAAATATGAAAAAAGTCCTTTTTTAGTGTGTGCCAAAAAAACAATAGAAAGCAGTTTCCTACTTTTCCCCATTTTCATTTCAAAACAAAATGAAAAATAAAGCAACATACACAGACCTTACAAGAACTTCTGACGCTTTAGACTATTTTAGGGCATGATTGAGCTCATACCGTATGTGCTTGATGTGTTAATATGTGCTCATGTTAAGACGGAATATTACTCCAATCAGATTTCCAAGAAATAAATCCTTTTCCATTTTTAAAGACATGAAGGAGTTTACATGTACAGGGTGCTGTGAAAATATTATTCACTTTCTTTGAAGCCTGTATTTATAAACCATCATAACTGTGCTTATAATTAATTCGAAGTTGATCATGAGTTTTGTGAGCATTTCTTGAAGTGTAATAATACCTCATATAATTTGCTCTGTGTTATGAGGACAGTTTGAATGATTTATGAATTTGGGCTTCATACAAAGTGTTAATCTTGATTGCTTTGAATGAATGAATAAATAAATAAATACCAGTCAGAAGTTTGGACACACCTTCTAATCCAATGTTTTGTTTTGTTTTTATTTGTATTAATTAAAAGTCACTTCATATCTTAAAGCAATGATGAATGTCATTTCTCTTTGCTTAGTTGAGCGGTTCTTAACATAATATGGATTACTAGAGTTATGGAATAGGGCTATTTACTGTATTTTTTACGATTTACTGTTTACTGTTTGATCTCAAACGCATTAAGGTAAGAAATTGCACTAATTAACTTTTGACGAGGCACCTGTTAATTGAAAAGCATTCCAGGTAACTACCTCATGAGGCTGGTTAAGATAATGCCAATAGTGTGCAAAGTGTCATCAAGGTAAACGCTGGATACATTGAAGAATCTAAAATATCAAACATTTTTTGTTTTTTTTACACTTTTTTGTTTACTACATAATTTCATATATGTTTTATGTGTTATGTCATAGTTTTGATGGCTTCAGTATTATTCTACAATGTAGAGAATAGTCAAAATACAGAAAAAAAAACCTATGAGTTTTATATGCGTATAGGATGTACAAACTTTTGACTGGTACTGTATATTATTTATTTATTTATTTATTTATTCATATATTACTAAATAACATTCGCATTTACAAAAAAAAATCAAATTTTAAATCTCTGAAGCTGTTTACATGTATAGGGTGCTGTGATGAGATTTTTATTTTTTAGTTTTTTTAGTTTTAGTTTAGTCAAAGTTTTGTGGTTTTGTTTTGATTTTTTTAATTTTTGTCTTACTATTTGGGACATAAAAAAACGTGCTACAGTGGTGCTTGAAAGTTTGTGAACCCTTTAGAATTTTCTGTATTTCTGCATAAATATGACCTTAAACATCATCAGATTTTCACACAAGTCCTAAAAGTAGATAAAGAGAACCCAGTTAAACAAATGAGACAAAAATATTATACTTGGTCATTTATTTATTGAGGAAAATGATCCAATATTACATATCAGTAGCAGTAGCCTAGCCTGACGATAAACAATACTGGACAATATGCAATATAATGTGCAATATAATGTGCAATACCTCTTCCGTTGGCCCTTCACCCCTTCCCCATATCTTATTCTTTTTTTATATTTGTATATGCAAATACCTAATTTAATTTAATTTATCTAGAAGTTTTTCTCTATTTCTATTCTCTGTTTATCCTGTAATGATGCTACTGGAATTTTAATTTCCCTGAGGGAACCCGCCCAAAGGGATAAATAAAGTTCTATCTAATCTAATCTAATCTAATCTAATCTAATCTAATCTAATCTAATCTAATCTGTGAGTGGCAAAAGTATGTGAACCTTTGCTTTCAGTATCTGGTGTGACCCCCTTGCGCAGCAATAACTGCAACTAAACATTTCCGGTAACTGTTGATCAGTCCTGCACACCGGCTTGGAGGAATTTTAGCCCATTCCTCCGTACAGAACAGCTTCAACTCTGGGATGTTGGTGGGTTTCCTCAAATGAACTGCTTGCTTCAGGTCCTTCCACAACATTTTGATTGGATTAAGGTCAGGACTTTGACTTGGCCATTCCAAAACATTAACTTTATTCTTCTTTAACCATTTTTTGGTAGAATGACTTGTGTGCTTAGGGTCGTTGTCTTGCTGCATGACCCACCTTCTCTTGAGATTCAGTTCATGGACAGATGTCCTGATATTTTCCTTTAGAATTCGCTGGTATAATTCAGAATTCATTGTTCCATCAATGATGGCAAGCCGTCCTGGCCCAGATGCAGCACAACAGGCCCAAACCATGATACTACCACCACCATGTTTCACAGATGGGATAAGGTTCTTATGCTGGAATGCAGTGTTTTCCTTTCTCCAAACATAACGCTTCTCTTCTAAACCAAAAAGTTCTATTTTGGTCTCATCCGTCCACAAAACATTTTTTCCAATAGCCTTCTGGCTTGTCCACATGATCTTTAGCAAACTGCAGATGAGCAGCAATGTTTTTTTTGGAGAGCAGTGGCTTTCTCCTTGCAACCCTGCCATGCACACCATTGTTGTTCAGTGTTCTCCTGATGGTGGACTCATGAACATTAACATTAGCCAATGTGAGAGAGGCCTTCAGTTGCTTAGAAATTACCCTGGGGTCCTTTGTGACCTCGCCGACTATTACACGCCTTGTTCTTGGAGTGATCTTTGTTGGTCGACCACTCCTGGGGAGGGTAACAATGGTCTTGAATTTCCTCCATTTGTACACAATCTGTCTGACTGTGGATTGGTGGAGTCCAAACTCTTTAGAGATGGTTTTGTAACCTTTTCCAGCCTGATGAGCATCGGCAACGCTTTTTCTGAGGTCCTCAGAAATCTCCTTTGTTCGTGCCATGATACACTTCCACAAACATGTGTTGTGAAGATCAGACTTTGATAGATCCCTGTTCTTTAAATAAAACAGGGTTCCCACTCACACCTGATTGTCATCCCATTGATTGAAAACACCTGACTCTAATTTCACCTTCAAATTAACTGCCAATCCTAGAGGTTCACATACTTTTGCCACTCACAGATATGTATTATTGGATCATTTTCCTCAATAAATAAATGACCAAGTATAATATTTCTGTCTCATTTGTTTAACTGGGTTCTCTTTATCTACTTTTAGGACTTGTGTGAAAATCTGATGATGTTTTAGGTCATATTTATGCAGAAATATAGAAAATTCTAAAGGGTTCACAAACTTTCAAGCACCACTGTAAGTAATAAGATTCAGAACAAGGGAAGCTCATTTTTTATTTCTAAAAATTCTAAACTGCAGAGTGTGTGATAATTTCTTTCGTGGTTTTTCAAATAATATTAAATATATTAAAAAAAACTCCAAAATATCTGTCGACGACCATCCACTAATCATCTACAATGATTAAATTTATGCTTTAACATTATGCTTTAACTTTGTCATATATCAACAGTTTATCATAGCCGATGGTTAGTTTATAGTTAGATCATCGATACACACTCTGTATATATATATATATATATATATAGACTATTAACTAATCAGTTTTTCTCTTAATTTGGTCCAGTCTCAAGCAAAATAAAGAGATTAAAAATATCTGTTCAAAAGTTTGCATCTCCCTTCATGAATATAACACAAATATCCTCTGTTATACCACAATGCAGGTGAATTCTCGATTCTGATTGGTCAGAAGGAGTTGATTAGTTCTCTGTCAAAGCACCTCTGACTGTTGTGTAGTTGATAATCACAGGTTTATGAATTAATTAATGTGCTTATTATAATGCAATAATGTTTCCATAGTAACAGCTTGTTCATACAGCTGACACGTGTGAAGAACGTGTGTTCCTTTACATGATTAACTTTTCTGGAAGGAAATATTTATTTAACATTTATCGAAGGAGTCTCCAGTGTCAGAGGGAAGCTGTAACTTTGTTTTCTGACATCTTCAAGACAGAGGAGTTTACGCTTTCTCCAGGAGTCTCAGTAACATGATAAGCTTTTTTTTTCTTTTTTCTTTTTTTTAACATCAACAAGGAGGAAAATAGCAAGTTGACTGTGCGACTAGTTTAGGGAATGACTGCAGTAATGCACATAATAAAAGGCACTAACTTGCTTTGCAGACATTGCACAGCATTAAGGCTGCATTCAAAACAGAAGGTTCCTGCCTTGTTGCCTCACTGCCATGATACACAGATGTCTCATGAGGCAGGACTTTCGACTGAAGGCATCTACTAAGGATGTTCATTTTGAACAATCTTTTAAGATAGAACGTACAGTAATGCATGACAGAACTTACAGTAACGTGTGACGTTAGCATGTTAAAGATAGAACTTACAGTAACGTGACGTTAGCATGTTTACGATAACTTACAGTAACGTGTGACGTTAGCATGTTTAAGATAACTTACAGTAACGTGTGACGTTAGCATGTTAAAGATAGAACTTACAGTAACATGTGACGTTAGCATGTTTACGATAACTTACAATAACATGTGACGTTAGCATGTTTAAGATAACTTACAGTAACGTGTGACGTTAGCGTGTTTAAGATAGAACTCACAGTAATGCGTGACATTAGCATGTTTAAGATAGAATTTACAATAACGTGTGACGTTATCATGTTTAAGATAGAACTTACAGTAACATGCGACGTTAGCATGTTTAAGATAACTTACAGTAACATGTGACGTTAGCATGTTTAAGATAGAACTTACTGTAATGTGTGACATTAGCATGTTTAAGATAACTTACAGTAATGTGACTTTAGCATGCTTAAGATAGAACTTACTGGAACATGTGACATTAGCATGTTTAAGATAGAACTTACTGTAACGTGTGACGTTAGCATGTTTAAGATAACTTACAGTAACGTGTGATGTTAGCATGTTTAAAATAACTTACAGTAACGTGTGACGTTAGCATGTTTAAGATAGAGCTTACTGTAACGTATGACGTTAGCATGTTTAAGATAGAACTTACTGTAACGTGTGACATTAGCATGTTTAAGATAACTTACAGTAACATGTGATGTTAACATGCTTAAGATACAGTAGAACTCACAGTAACGTATGACATTAGCGTGTTTAAGATAGAACTTACTGTAATGTGTAACATTAGCATGTTTAAGATAACTTACAGTAACGTGCGACATTAGCATGTTTAAGATAGAACTTACTGTAACGTGTGACGTTAGCATGTTTAAGATAACTTACAGTAATGTGTGACGTTAGCATGTTTAAGATAGAACTTACAGTAACATGTGACATTAGCATGCCGTGTAAGTAAGCCAACAAGTTCGCTAGTTAGAGTACAATGTTTATTCCTTGGTAACTTTTCAAAAATCTAAGCAAAAAAAAAAAAGAAAAAAGCCTATATGTTTATATGAAATCACTTTTCTTTGATGTTTTCAATCCACCATCATTGCTTGAGGGAGCTGCCATACAGATTTATGGGTAATAGGCAACATCAAGGATACATCGATGTTGCCTTCAACTGTGAGCAGTTTGAAGGCATGTTAGAAGACAGGAAACGAGAGTTTGATCAGATTTGAATAGCCCTTAATGCTTCGCTGGCTTATTAGACATCCTCCTGAGACAGCATTTTCCTCATTTCGAATGCACCCTAAATGCAACTACACTGCAACCCCGCTGTAACAAACTCCTTGGGTGACGTCCAAAGAGTTTGTTTTACTGAAAAGTTTGTAATACTGAAATGGACCCAATTGTCACACCACACACTCACATTATACAGTATGTGAAATTTTAGGCACATTTTTCTGATCACGAATTTCTCCTTCTGAGTCACTATTACAGTTCACTGACTGAGTTAAAGGATCACGAATGAAGGCGATGTTTTCTTCATCCGTGATGGAAATGACGGAGGTTACCGGTGTATCGTTGTCAATGTCCAAACACTGACTCGCTCTGTTTTCTAAATCTTCACCATTCAGTTCATCATGTGTTGCAAATCACAGTTGATGTCATTTTCTGTTGCGCCACAGGATGGGGCGGGGCAGGGGGTATAAAAACGCTGCCGGTATGCTTTAACTAGTTATTAAGGCTACGTTCACACTGCAGGCTGAAGTGACTCAAATCCGATCTTTTCGCCCATATGTGACCTGTATCCGATCTTTTATTGACAATATGAACGACACAGATCCGATTTTTTCAAATCCGACCCAGGCCGTTTGGATATGTGGTGCTAATTCCGATTCCTATCCGCTCTTTTCATATGCGACTTCAGTCTGAACCGCCAGGTCGCATTCATCCGACTTACACGTCATCAACAAGCCACAAACGTCACTATTCTGCGCTGAAGTAGGCGGCGGGTCTCTCAAAAAAGTTACAACAACATGGCGCATAATCACAGGCGCAGATAGAGGGTGGGACGAATCATATTTAAATTCACCTCGTTCGGTCCCCCCCACTTATAGGGAGGAAAAAACGTCTATGCTGTCTTTCTTTGCATAAGGCAAACCTCACGGAAAAATCAAAAGACTAATTACCATTCGGTTTATTGAGGTGCACGGCAGTGTATACATAGTTGCAACAACTCACATAAAACAAAACAAAGACTGATATTCGGTTGGTTGAGCTGCGCAGACTGCACAGGTTGCGAGCTCGAGCTTGGTTGCTATGGTTACTAACAACAAGTTTGACAGGCATATCGGGGTTGGGGTTGGTTTGCTGGCAGCTTTGTCCCCCCCCAGTTTTTTGTCCCCCCCAGTTCAAAAAACGTATCTGTGCCCCTGCGCATGACATCAATGCGAGGGACGCTTCGGGCTGTGAAGGTTCTGAATCTTCTCAATGGAAGGATGCAGAGGTTAGGGAGCTGATTTCCATTTGGGGGGATGCAGCTATTCAAGCTAGATTGGATGAGTCATACCGCAACCGGGCGGTTTTACTTCCGTAAACACTGGCCATGCTCACTGCGTGTGACGTCGTCGTATCCTGCAGTGCACATGTGGAACACTTTTAGGTCGCTTTTCGTTCATACTGAGGATCACATACAAGTCGCATATATTTGTTAATGTGAACGACCTCACAAAAAAATCGGATTTCACAAAAAAATCGGAATTGAGCATTAAGCCTTGCAGTGTGAACGTAGTGTATGTTTAGTGGTATAAGCAATCATTTTGTCCTTTTATTGATCATTTGATCACCTATCTCGATAATTGTTAGTGATCGAGACCTAAGCAAGGCTCGTTAAGCTTTTGTATTATGGTGTTAACACATATTGTTAATTTGACTGTGAACTTGATTACTTATTGTTTGTCTCTGGTGGGAAGAGGAGCGTGAGGCTCTGTGTGTCATGTAAGCAGGCGAATAATGGATGTGATTGCAAGAATAGTGTTTATTTACAAACAGGCAGGTAAACAGTTAAAAAATGTAAGACAAAGGCAGGGTCGTGAAACAGGCAATGGTCACACGAGGCGCAAACACAATGGCAGAGGTAAAAACGAAAGGCAAAGTCTAAATACACAAAACAAAGTCAAAACCAAAAAGGCAATGCACAGATATAAGGCTTAGTAATGTGAGACACTCGGTACAGTGTGTATACTTCATCAAGTCTGTGTTTAGAGAGTCCTTATAAGTGTGTGCTGTGATTGCGCTCGTATCTGGAACAGCTGAATAGTACTGCAGTTAGTACTAATGGCACTGTGCGCGTGGACATGAAACAGTGATGTTTTTTAAGACTCTGACTCATTGTCATTAAATGCGGGGAACACAAACTTAGTTCGTTATATGCGAAAGTTCGTAGTAAAAGAGTTCGCTATAGCTGCGTTGCAGTGTGAATATACACTCGCCAGCTACTTTATTAGGAACACCCATACTGTTTTATGCAGTTCTCTAATCGGCTGATCCCTTGATAGCAGCACAATGCATCAAATCATGCAGATACAAATCAAGAGCTTCAGTTAATTTTCACTTCAAACATCAGAATGGGAAAAATTGTGATCTCAAAGTGTGACTTTCTTTCACTGTGGCATGGGTGTTGGTTTGAGCCAGATGGACTGGTTTGAGTATTTCAGAAACTGCTGATCTCCTGGGGTTTTCACACACAACAGTCTCTAGAGTTTACACAGAATGGTGCGAAAAACAAAAAACACCGAGTGAGCGACAGTTCTGTGGGTGGAAACAAACGCCTTGTTGATGAGAGAGGTCAGAGGAAAATGGGCAGATTGGTTCGAGCTGCCAGGAAGGATAGATGTAGTAACTCATATAATCACTCTTTACAACCGTAGTGAGCAGAAAAGCATCTCAGCCTGCAACAGCAGAAGAACACATTGGGTTCCAGTCCTGCAGCCAAGAACAGGAATCTTAGAATCAACAACAAGTTCCTATTAAAGTGGCCAGTGAGTGTATGATATATAAATATGACTATAAATAAATGATAAATAGTACTCTTTTGATGAATCACTCGAATAAATGAAAATAAAACATGGCATACAAGGAATTATTAACCATGTCAGGGTGGTAGCAGGAAGTCTGTTGTTGATTAATTTCCTGTAACAGCATAAAACAAAGTGGTTTATTTCTGACATAATTACTAACGCCTACAGGGCTGAACAATTACCTGGCGAATTTGTTATAATTCATTGATAAACTCCAAAGAAAGGCTGCTTTTTATACATTCAAAAATCATGGGGGGTGCAAACTTTTACACTCAGTGAAATTATACAAGAAGTTGACCTGTCAGTTTATTAACTGTACAAATATCTATGTTGTAACTAATAAACTGACAATGTAGTGTATGTAGGTACTAATTGGTTCAAATTTCAAAGGTATATTATTTGATTTACAAATGCGATCTACAGTTTCGTTCTAAAGATAAACTTTAGAGAAGCTGTTGATTTGAGACAGATTATTTCAGCCTTACGTGAAATGCCAAACATTTTTATCCACATATCATTCACTGCATATGACCTGCTGCAAAATTATGTCAATCTTTTTATGTTCTGTAAAAATGCTTTCACTCTTTCTTTTTTTGAACATCTCACTGACCATTTCATTGCTTTTATTTGGAAATGATTTATTTGTGTTTGACAGAAAGAAAATATCCATCACATGTTCATCATGTCACATTTTTCACCTCTTTCCTTTTTTTTCAGAAAAGAATAATAAAACACTGTCCTTCTGAATCGTTTTGTGTTTTGTTGTAACTGGACAAACTGTTCATGATGTTAATGATTTGATCGCTTAAACTCCCAGAGACAGAGGCGATTCTAGAGTCTGTTGTGGCCCCAAGCAAAAATTTCCAGGGGGCCCTTCTGACCAGTGTTCATCACCAGTATGTTATAAATAATCTGACACCAACGAAAAATGTACAGTATGAAACTAAAGTTTTTTAAATTTCAAATGTGAAAATACAATGGTAAAGAACAATAAAAACAATAAAAAACAAAATAAATAAGCCCTCGGGCCCTGACTCTCGGGGGGCCCCTGGGCCAGGGGGCCCCAAGCAGTTGCCTGCCTTGCCTGTTCACAAGCTGCGCGTCTGCCCAGAGATTTGGTTCCTTATTTATGAATCTCGCTTTATTTACTGAATCATGGAAATAAATTCGAATGTAATCTGTTTTCTGATGAAAGATTGAATATTCATCTGGGATTTTAAGGACTTAAAATGAACGACAAAAAAAAGGAAAAAAGCACAAATAAATAAATCGATAGGCAGAGGAGTAGGCTACAGAACTGATGAGATGGTTATATTGGAAATATAGAAATTTTATTTTTGTGATTTTGAGCATTTATTATTTTTATTACAATTGTTTCAGCAGACAACGTGAGTTTTTAATGAAGGAAGCTACAATATTTATTTCTAAAAAAAAGTTTTTTTTATATATATATATATATATATATATATATATATATATATATATATATAAATGCACATATTGCAGGATGACATGGAATATCCTTCGCTCTATGACTGTATTATATTTCCATTATAATGATGTCAGGACTGTGTGTGAAATCATTTTCTTTTCCATTAAAAACGCACCGCTGGCAGCTTTATCCGCTCAACACACACACTACCATCTCTGCTCTGTTGCATTTCATACGTGACAAGCGCCTTCTGTGTGTGTGCGTGTGTGTGTTTGTGTGTTCACGTTTATCTCTCCTGCACAGCATCAAAAAGCGAACGTGAGTAGGCTTTTCTCTAAAGTGGCGAGCATGATTGAGCCTGAATGTGCACCTGAGAGGACTTTAAGAGAATGAATCTGAGAATGGTGTTTTGGTTGAACGTGGCTGATTGAATTTGTTTGTTTGTTTGTTTGTTTGTTTTTTAAACTGGTGAATGTGTGCCATGTAATGGGGCTTTCCATTCACTAGATGGCAATGATGCACCAGTGCTTAGGAAGGAAGGAAAGAAAGGAAGGAAGAGGGGGAAATGATGGAAATGGGAAAGAATGACTAATAAAAACAGGAAACAGGAAGGAAGGTTGTTCTTTAATGGATAAATTGTTGATTGTGTACACGAATGTCCCGACTCTGTCATCCTAACAGCTCATCTCAAAATGATATTTGTTTGAGAAATGGTCATTTCATTGATGAAAATATGCACACTGCTCCTGTTGCCGTTGTTGCAGCAATCAGATTTTATTTAAGGCCAGACACTACAGGGTCATTTATACTATTCTTTTTTTTTATTATTATTTGCTTGTTTTTGTTTGTTTGTTATTTTACACTTGGTATGGCGATCGATTTTTGCCTGTTTATTGCTGATATCCTGACTTTAAAAAACCAAATCTTTAATGTTGTCTAATTCAGTACGTGTAAACACGCATATATCAGAAAACAACAAGAAAGTTTTAAACTAAAAAAAAGAATAAAAAGTGAATAAAATGAAACATGATTTATTTTTTGTTCAACCATGAAAACACCACATTTGAATTTTTTTTATATGTATATACAGTACTGTGCAAAAGTCTTAGGTACATGTAAAGAAATGCTTTACTATAAACAGCAGTAAGCCATAATAAATGAAACAAAGTTAATATTTGGTGTGAGACGACACTTTGCCGTGAAAAATAAAATAATAGTAGTCTCAGGTACAGTGAGTGCAGTTTTATGCGGAAATGAGCTGTAGGTTTTACTGAGCATCTTACAGAACCAGCCACAGTTCTTCTGGACACTGTGACGGTCACACTCGTTTTGTAATTTTGCACCAAAACCCAGCAGCCTTCATTATGCTTTCTTTTTTAATCTGAAAAGTGCCCGCTCATGGAATATGCTGCTCAGGTACAAACTTTTTTTTTTTCTGTAACATTCCATTTTGTGCTGGAAAACGAACGTTTGGACTCCAAAATGTTTTTGTACTGACTCCATAATGGAGAAGTCATAAAATAGAAATCTATTGCAAAGTTTGTATGTAAAAGAAAATAGAGGGCCTCAGACTTTTGCACAGAACTGTGTATATATATATATATATATATATATATATATATATATATATATATATATATATATATATATGCTGTTTTATATTTTTGTCAGTGTAAACTCCAAGTAAACTTTGATCCGCAATCTGATACATTCTTCTGGAATATTTAAAGAAGAGGACACATTTGCATAAGTCATAAGATTAAAAGTTTAAAACTAACTAAATAAATAAAATCCCAATAAAAACAAATTCCCCCCCCCCACAAATTTATATAAACATACACTGTAAAAAAAAAAGTTACGCCAACTTAAAAATTCAAGGCAACTTACTGCACATGATTTTTGAGTTTATGTGACAACTAAGATTTTTAAGTTTTGAAGAAAGTTGTGCCAACTTATACTTTTGATCTCAGATAACTTAGCCTTCATATTCACACAAACTTAATTTTTTTCAGTTTTACATGATAAGAATTCAACTTTAAGGCTACTAATCTTTCATCCAAGTAAAAACTTCAAAATTTGAGTTCAATTTTCTTTTTATCCCACAATAAAACAAATAACAATCCAGTTCAAATAGCATGTTTATTTTAACATGATGGTAGCAAATGACGTGCAGTTTGCAATTTGTCAACCTTTTGAATATGTATGTGTTTTAATAGATTCACTCTTTATGTTCATTGTATGCATATTATACACCATTGTATGCCATTTGTAGCATTTTAATTGGCTGGTACTGAATTGTTTGCACATTTCGTTTGTCAAATTAGCTTCAGGCTTAAAATAAGTGAATGTGTGACTTAACAAAAAAGCACTGCCACTACAGTTTTACAGCAGTTTTGCTACCATCATGTTAAAATAAACATGCTATTTGAACTGGATTGTTATTTGTTTTATTGTGGGATAAAAAGAAAATTGAACTCAAATTTTGAAGTTTTTACTTGGATGAAAGATTAGTGGCCTTAAAGTTGAATTCTTATCATGTAAAACTGAAAAAAATAAGTTTGTGTGAATATGAAGGCTAAGTTATCTGAGACCAAAAGTATAAGTTGGCACAACTTTCTTCAAAACTTAAAAATCTTAGTTGTCACATAAACTCAAAAATCCTGTGCAGTAAGTTGCCTTGAATTTTTAAGTTGGCGTAACTTTTTTTTTCAGTGCAAAAAAAAAAACTAGTTAAAAATATCAATCGTTATTGTTTAACCAAGAGAACTGCTTTATATCTATTTCATACTTATGTAAATATTATAGTTATGTAAATATTTTAATGTTTTTAATTTTTTTTTCCAGTAAGAAATCTGAGAAATCTGACATTAGAGAAATGTTCCAAACCCGTTGCTCCTCATTAGTGGCTGGAGTGAACTTTTATCACTTCCTGAGTGTGGGCCATCTCCAAACTGAGACTTTAGATTCTGAAGTTAGAAAAAAAGGTTTTCAAAAAAAACCAACAACAACTCAGTGGTTTAAAGTGTTTTCACTCAATGTAGTTTGGTTTGTAATGGGAATAAACATGTATATCATTCATTATTTTAAATCGTCTTTATTTCTACAAATGTGGCATTGTTTAATTAAATATGTGTACATTTTCATACTTTATTAAACTAAAAATAAGTTTATAAACAGAAAAAAATATATAAAATGTTTGAATGTTCATTCTTTAAAACAAAACAAAAACAAATCTGTTCTAAATATTTAGATTTAAATATCTTTAAAGATTTTATAAATATTTAGATTTTAAATTTAAAATATCTTTAAAGATTTTAAATATTTAGATTTTAAGATGAAAATATGTTTAAAGATTTTAAATATTTAGATTTTAAGATTAGGTTTTAAATGTAATTTTTAAAAAATGTGAAAATACCTTGTGAGTTTCTCTATTTAGTGAGGTTTAGAGTAATTAGTTAGGGTATAAATCAAATAAACAACAACAGCAGCAACAACTGGAACAACAAAATAAACAAAATAAATTAGGCTTTTTTTACTTTTATTTTTTATTTTTTTAATTAACCCTGGAAAATACCATGTGCTCTTGCAAGTTTAGTAGATATTTTTAGTTCTCAATATGGGGGGGGAATAAAAAATAAAATTAAATTAAAAAAACTAAAAAAACAAACAAACTGTAACATTCAAACTAACATTTGGTTTACTTATATTCGTAGGTTTTGAACCATTTTCTACATTGTAGAACAACACTGAAGATGTCAAAACTATGAAATAACATACGGAACATGGAATTATGTGGTAAATAAAAAAAAAGTATTAAAAAACAAAATATATTTCATATTTTCGCTTCTTCAAAGTAGCCGCTGTTTACCTTGATGACGCTTTGCACACTATCGGCATTATCTTAACCAGCTTCATGAGGTCGTCACCTGGAATGCTTTTCAATTAGCAGGTGCCTCATCAAAAGTTAATTACTGGACGAGTTTCTTGCCTTCTTACTGTGTTTGAGATCAAACAGTAAATAGTAAATAATAATAATACAGTAAATAAGCCTATTCCACAACTGTAGTAATCCATATTATGAAGAACCGAACAACTAAGTAAAGGGAAACGACATCCATCATTACTTTAAGACATGACGTGACTTTTAATTCATAAAAATAAAGAAAAATATTGAATTAGAAAATGTGTCCAAAGTGGGCGGTGCTTAAAGCCTTCTTGACTCTTGCTAGGTTTAAGGTAATTCTGTTGAGTTTGAAGTTTTTATTTCTACAGTTTGAGAAAAAAATGTCAGATAGAATTGATCTAAAATTCAACATGTCAGCCTGTAGTGTCTTGCCTTAAATGCGTAGCCACTTTTTTCTTCTCTGCTATTGTTTTGTGTTATTTAACATCAGTAGATGTTTAGGACACCGTGTCGCGTCTCGTCCTGTCACTCTGACGCCATACGGTCTCCTTTCAGCCATTTAGTACCAGCTCATCATCCCTAACCCATTGTTAGTGTAGATCTTTAATGCAATCCCCTTCCTAAGAATGGTAGAGCATGCCTGTTAGTAAAGCGCTCGCTTTATTAACGAAAGTCATTGACCACCTACTAACCTGTTTGACTGTTTTTTCTCGCTTTTTGTTTCTTTTGCTAACAAAGTTGGTTTCGCCAAAGCAGACCTGCAAGGTAGACGGTTCCCTCTCCATTCTGAGCTTTGGCTCAAAAGTTGCTCTGTGTGATGTATCGTGTCAATTTATATTATTATTTTATTTTATTTATTTATGTATTTTTTTAACACCCAGGCATTAAGCTGTCTCGCTTCACTGTAACAATGTCTTTGTATAAAATGGTTCACTTCTTTTGAAAAAAAGAGAGAGATAAAGAGGATGACAGCAGCTGCGAGGTGTATAAATAAAACATCAGACATTAGTGTGTAATTATGCCAGATGTTTGTTTGCTGGGTCTCATCCTGGTCTCCGTTTATGCTAATGATGATCACTTTAGAGTCATGGGTTTCTGCTCAGCCTTAAAAAAAAAAAAAAAAAAATCAGGTTTAGCCTGGAATTACAATAATTCCACTTTTATCAAAAATTCAAAGCCCACCTTCAGTTAGTTTTATGCACTTTATCTTAAAGTGTTGTGATATTGACAGTCTAAATTAATCTGTTCATGAGACAAAAGGGTTCAGAAAAAGAGAAAAAAGAAATTAACTAACCAGAGCAAAGACCCAAACCATATGGACTGAAATGGAGCTGCTACTTCAAATAATATATCTGGCTTTTTTAATTAATCTGAAGTTTTAGGGTTTTTTTTTTGTATTTTATTTCATATCATTTTTAATAATAAAAGGTATAATTGCACTATTTTATTAAAAGTTTAATTATTTTAAATTAAACAATTTCAATGTTTGTTCTTTACATTTTAAAATGTTATTATTATTATTATTATTATTATTATTATTATTATTATTATTATTAATGAGTCTATTTATTGGTTTAGTTGTTTATTCTTTTCAACATTGTAGACTGTTAAGACATACTGTATATCACAAAATCAGTGTTTTTTTTTTTTTTTTGTGGTTTGGTTTGGTTTGAGGGACAATTTTCAACCATAAAAACATAACCCAGTATCTAAAACAAAATCAAGTAAAAAAAAAAAAGATTAAATTAGGGGTGAATCATTTTATGTTTGAACATAACATAACATAACATCTTCAATTGCACTACACATTACACAAGAACTGCACTTTTGGCATTTTTGTTTTCTACCTGTTTGTGTGTGATTAACCCTGTTTAACACAAGTGTTGTGCTCGAAGCACTTAAAGGTGTAGTATGTAGATTTTTGTTGTCAAAATTATTAAAATAAAATTGTGTCACAACCCTCTTTAAGAGCAATAGACCTCCAAATGTTGATGGAAATACTGTTATTCTTAATAATTCAAGATTGTTATTATAATTTTTAAAATATAAATAAAATAAAGTATAATGTAAAAGTGAAAGCAAATGCAAAAAACATGCAGAAAAGAAAGATACATAATACATGAAATACTGATCGTCAGTTTTTTTATTGCACTTGTTTTACTGTCAAATTATTGATAGTTTTTGATAGCTAAAACTACTAACTGCACCTTTAATCACACTTTACTTGCAGTTATTAAAGCTCGACTGCCTTTCAACTTTTTTAAGTGTAGGTCATAAAAAGAATTTTCCCAACACCCAAATATTTTTGTTTAGTGGACCGAAAGCTACTGAATTCGAATCACAGACTTCTAATTTTATTAAGTTGTTTTTTTTTTAAATAGAACAATTAATGATTGTATTGCCACATGGCCCTAAATTCTCCGCTAGTTGTTCCTGCTTCACCATGACCCAATACAAGATCCTACGTCATGCATCATGTGATGGGCTTTCCCTGCTCGCGCAAACAGGAGAGAAAAATGAAGGACGTGAGTGTGTGAATGAAACATGAAAGACCGACTACAGTAATGGAAAGGGAGAAGAAAGATGTTACGTTATATACGAAGGAAAGGAAACGCAGGACCAAACTAATAAATATCGGCGCTCAGCGAGCACCTCGGTGTGATCAGCTGTTCGTTTAGCGACAGAATGATGGAACTGTCAGTGCACTATCAAGGTAAACCTGTAGATGGCAGTAATGCAACACTGTGAATGCCAGCTGCCGTAAAACCCAAAAGAAGAAGAAGGTAAACCTGCGCATGCGCACACGGACTTCCTCTGTCTGCTTGACTGCACGAAGCGAGCGATTTCATGCACATTATTTGCTCGGGAATCCCCTCAAATTAAATAACTTCCCAGCTACAGAATGGCCTGGTTTTTTTTAAGATATTACAGAAATAAACATATATCACAATGACCAAATTTAGAAGGAAATAAATTTCACCAATTTTATGAAATCGAAAGGCCGTCTAGCTTTAATGTTTACATGGTTGTTTTTGATAGGATATCTTAAAACTTTAGTGTAATGAAGAAAATATGTGTCAAACCTCTCAATTAGTAACTTAGTAATTCATGGTAATCTGTGGAATTTCTTTGTTTGGAACATTTTTGTAAGTTGCAATAATATCAACATCTTTCTGGGCCAGAAAAATGAAAATGAGTGGGAAAAAAAAACACCTAAAAGATTCACAATACATACAATAGGTATACATTCCTTTCATTTTCTTGTAAAATGTTTTAAAGTTTTTTTTTTTTTTTTTTTTGGGGGGGGGGGGGGGGGGGGGGTTGAGGGTTGGACAACAAAAAGTCCCAACTGCACCTTTAATCACAGTTCACTTGCAGTTATTAATGTTCATAGAGGGGTATTTTTTTGATAGAGTGATTTTTAACTTTACAATAGTGAAAAAAATGGGTCAGATATTCTTAGGAATTCACGGTAATCTGTGGAAGTTCTTTGTTTGGAGCATTTTGGGGATTATAATAATGGAGGTTTTTTTTTTTCTGGGCCAGAAAAATGTAAACAAATGCAGATAAAACTAAGATCGACAATACATAGGAGCCTTTGAGATACTGAGACTCATTCACTTGGAATTCTGCATTTGTTTTATGGTAGAATTATTGAATTATTGACTTTTTTTAACAACAAAACATACAAATTGCACCTTTAATCACAATCTTTCCACAGTTATTTTCTCTATTCCATACTAATGTGCTGTTAACTGATTTATTATTAACTCCGTCTGTACGTGGTGACTCCTGGCGAGTTCTGCCTGTGTGTGATACCCCAGCCCCCCAACAACCTCCCCCCCCTTCCCCGCCATTCCCTGCCCCGTCTGAAGCCACGTTCGGGAATGTCCGCAGCGCTGTGTTTTGTCTACCTTGTTACTAAAACCTACTCGGAGAGAATGGCAAGGCTCAGTTTGATTTTTTTTTTTGTTGTTTTTTTTGTAATCTTTGAGAATTTTTTACTACTAACCTTGACTGCATGCCAACTTGAAGTGCATACCTGCATGGCACCTAACGGCTCGCCGCCGGCCGCTCTACCCCGCTGTTACAGCCCTGTGCTCTGCCACTGTAGGTCCTAGCACCACGTGTCAGGAGGACTCCTGCGCCAACATGGGCGTCTGCATCCAGCAGTGGGAGAACTACACCTGCGACTGCTCCATGACCTCCTTCACGGGCATGCACTGCAACGACCGTAAGTCCCTTTCCCTTCTTAAAGACACATATTCTGCACTACATCACATTTTTATGGCTTATTAATTAACGATTCACACAACACAACACAACACAACACAACACAACACATACTGCACATATCCAGAAGAATCGCTTCAAGTGATCAAAAAGGTAAGCGCTCTCTTTACTTTTTTATACATACAGTTTGTATCACAATCATACACTATATAATCACTTCTAGTACATACTTTCCACCATATTAGAAACTTTCTAGCTTTTGTAATCACTGTGATTAGCATTTGGATCTCAAATTAGCGATTACAGAATAACAATCCCCAAATTATTGATCTTATCTTAAAAGAAAAAAAAATTATTTTGAAATATCTGCGATGTGTTTAGAATTCCTAGTGTTATTTTGTTGGTTGTTGGTTGTTAGTTGGTGCTATATTTTCTTTATTCACATGAGAAGTTAGCCACGCTGATGTACCAAGTGCACATTGTTATTTTTATAACTAGCCCAGTGACAATGGTGTTCAACAGAAAGAAAAAAATAATAATTTGCAATCTAAAACATAATGAATAACGGTCAGGTTTTGCTGTTAGCGCTGAAAACAAAACAATGAGAGTTTTTCTTTTCTGATTCAGTATTTTCCAGGAATGTCATATTAATGAGCAATCCAGAGTAAAAGTCGTGGTGGAGATGTTGGTCCTATATTACGGTGCAACTATGCAGTCATTGATCAATGAAATGATGAGCGTGATGTCATTGACGGAGATATTATCCTGAAAGTTCAAGCTTTAGAGGCGGAATTGTTTGAGCAGAGTGAACAGATGAGGAGAAAAGACAAAAGGACTAAAGTGCCACTGTATCGCTGTCTTTATATGGAGATGAAACGAGGTCTAAATTCCACTGTATCATGATCAGCAGGTAGTGAATGGCACTGTGGGTAAATTAGCATTCTGAACACTGTTTCGAAGCATAGTATACACCTTTGAGAATGTCCCCATAAAGATTTTGATAGTTCAACTCCTCATGATAATTGAGGTTTGTTTTCTCTTTTTCTTCAGTGCTTATGAATGTATCACGAAGGCTAAATGTTTATAACCCATGAAACATACACAGCCAGATGTTTTGACTCATAATTTGACCTCAGGAAGTGATTGAAATGAAGGATTCGTGGATGGCTTTGTCAATTCTTTAAAATTAACACATGCTTGAGGATCCCAACATGCAAGCTCATGTTCTCAAAGGTTTAGATGAATTACGCTGTCACTGAAGTGCTCTCATGCCTCAGTAGAGGAGTGATGAGATGAAACTCATCTGTAACGTGGGCCACAAGAGCCCAAGTCTGGCTTTATGAACAGAACATGATGGTACACGTTTATGATATTTATCTGCTGATAGTTTATCTGTAATGACTTTTTTCCTGAACAGACAAGGACAATACTTTCTTTCTGGACATCTGAACATCTAACATTTCAGCCCTTACATCAAATACAACCTGTTTAGATCATTTTAAGTTGCAACCAGATCCACATTTTCATTGTTAAAAAAAGAAGGTCAAATACAACCCCAGTTCCAAAAAAGTTGGAACGCTGTGTAAAATGTAAATAAAAACAGAATGCTGTGATTTGTACATCATGGAAACCCTGCACCAATCAGCCATAAAATTAAAACCACTGAGAGGTGAAGTGAATTACATTGATTATATCATTACAGCGGCACCTGTCAGTGGGTGGGATATATTAGACAGCAAGAGAACAGTCAGTTTCTTGAAGATGATGTGTTGGAAGCAGGAAAAATGGGCAAGCGTAAGGATCTGAGTGACTTTGACAAGGACCAAATTGTGACGGTGAGATGACTGGGTCTGAACATCTCTAAATAGCACATTTTGTGGGGTATTCCCAGTATGCAGTGGTTAGTACCTACCAAAAGTGGTCCAAAGAAGGACAACCGGTGAACCGGCAACAGGGTCATGGGTATCGAAGGTCATTGATTCACATGGGGCACGAAGGCAAGTCCATATGGTCCAATCCCACAGAAGAGCTACTGTAGCACAAACTGCTGAAAAAGTTCATGCTGGCTAAAACAGAAAGGTGTCAGCATGAACTTTTTCAGAAAAGTCAACTGAGTCAAGAGAAATGACATTCCATTACTTTAAGACATGAAGTGTCTTTTAATTTAAAAAAAAGTAAAGACAATCCATTGAATTAGAAGGTGCATCCAAACTTTTGACTGGTACTGTATATACAAACAGTACAAGAAAAATATTAGATTATATTATCCATCCATTATCCATAACCACTTATCCTGTGCAGGGTTGCGGGCAAGCTGGAGCCTATCCCAGCTGACTATGGGTGAGAGGCGGGGTACACCCTGGACAAGTCTCCAGGTCATCACAGGGCTGACACATAGACACACACAACCATTCACACTCACATTCACACCTACGCTCAATTTAGAGTCACCAGTTAACCTAACCTGCATGTCTTTGGACTGTGGGGGAAACCGGAGCACCAGGAGGAAACCCACACAGACACGGGGAGAACATGCAAACTCCGCACAGAAAGGCCCCCATCGGCCACTGGGCTTGAATCCAGAACCTTCTTGCTGTGAGGCGACAGCACTAACCACTACACCACCATGCCACCATATTATATTATATTATATTATATTATATTATATTATATTATATTATCACACACACACATCACATTATCTCTAGCCGCTTTATCCTTCTACAGGGTCGCAGGCAAGCTGGAGCCTATCCCAGCTGACTACGGGCGAAAGGCGGGGTACACCCTGGACAAGTCGCCAGGTCATCACAGGGCTGACACATAGACACAGACAACCATTCACACTCACATTCACACCTACGGTCAATTTAGAGTCACCAGTTAACCTAACCTGCATGTCTTTGGACTGTGGGGGAAACCGGAGCACCAGGAGGAAACCCACACAGACACGGGGAGAACATGTAAACTCCGCACAGAAAGGCCCCCATCGGCCACTGGGCTTGAATCCAGAACCTTCTTGCTGTGAGGCGACAGCACTAACCACTACACCACCATGCCACCATATTATATTATATTATATTATATTATATTATATTATATTATATTATATTATATTATATTATATTATATTATAAAGGCATAGGTGATTATAGAAAATCGCGTACACTGATTGGTTGAGAAATTCAGACTATTTCTCGATAATCGCCTCGAGCGACTCAGCAAAATGGCGGACGACCGCTTCTTCACCGTAAGTGAGAAAGAATTACAAATTATGACAGAAAACGCTGTTCCTAAAAGCACTAACGATGCTATGAAGTTTTGTCTAAAACTATTTAAAGGTAAGGTGGAATTGTGATTTATTTTATCGATTTCAAAACAATGTAGTTTATGTGACTCTGCGTAGATAAGTGACATAAGTCTGTGCCGTGATGTTATTATATTTGCATGCCACTTTTGAAGTTTGAAATAAATTATTGTTTTAATATGATTTTTTAAAAATAATTACCTGTGTATTTATATGAAAACAATTATTCACCTCAGGCTCAGTGAATATCAGTGAATAATAACTTTGACTTTGTCTCATTTATGATTCACCGATATTCACCTTTGGCGAATAATTGTGAAATAATATATTACATTAATAATGAAATATTAATAACATAACTTGTGAAATCTCAGGAGCTTTCATGTTAATATGATAAATATGTATTTCTTACAATCTAATACTTGTAAAAAATCTGTGTCAATTGTAGAAATATAATATTTGTATTTGGCAGTATTACACATTTGTCACACATAACTACTAAAGTAATCATGATATATACATCTTACATTGATTGATATGTAAATAAATATTCAACTTGCATATACAGTAAGTATGACTTACAGTATACCTACCTGCCAGTGTACTCATTACATGTGACCGGAGTCTTCCACAAGGCGAGGCAGACATATTGTTAAACCTAGTGAGCTAGTCGACAGCTGTCAGTACTAACAATGGCCATTTTCATTGTTTACATTTATTATAATAATGTTAGATGTTTTCTGACGTGTGAATGAGACATGAGGTAGTTGGATATGTGAACGATGTGCTATGCTCCTCCCCCAACGCAGTAATCAGGCAGTGCACGTTCTTATGTTTTGGAGGAGTGGCTTTTATATATATATATATATATATATATGGGCGGCACGGTGGTGTAGTGGTTAGCGCTGTCGCCTCACAGCAAGAAGGTCCTGGGTTCGAGCCCCGGGGCCGGCGAGGGCCTTTCTGTGTGGAGTTTGCATGTTCTCCCCGTGTCCGCGTGGGTTTCCTCCGGGTGCTCCGGTTTCCCCCACAGTCCAAAGACATGCAGGTTAGGTTAACTGGTGACTCTAAATTGACCGTGAGTGTGAATGGTTGTCTGTGTCTATGTGTCAGCCCTGTGATGACCTGGCGACTTGTCCAGGGTGTACCCCGCCTTTCGCCCGTAGTCAGCTGGGATAGGCTCCAGCTTGCCTGCGACCCTGTAGAAGGATAAAGCGGCTAGAGATAATGTGATGTGATGTGATATATATATATATATATATATATTGTGTGTGTGTGTAACTGTAAAGTTGATTAGAAGGAAGGAAGAGAAAAATTAAAAACAGTTTTCCTGATAAGAAGTAACTAACAAACAAACAAATAAATAGATAGATAAATAAATAAATACATTTTTGCATGTTTGGTTGAAAGACAACAGAGTTTCAAATTCAAAATTTTATGAATGTTTAAGTTTTTATTAAATAATAAAATGGGCACAGGATCAAAGATGGAGTTTTAAAGGAGGTTAGAAGGCAAAGTCAAAGACAAAGTTGTGTTGTTGACCAAAAATAAGCCTGATATGGAAAATACCACTACAACAACAAATAATAATAATAATAATAATAATATCAAAATCCGGGCGGCACGGTGGTGTAGTAGTTAGTGCTGTCGCCTCATAGCAAGAAGGTCCGGGTTCGAGCCCCGTGGCCGGCGAGGGCCTTTCTGTGCGGAGTTTGCATGTTCTCCCCGTGTCCGCGTGGGTTTCCTCCGGGTGCTCCGGTTTCCCCCACAGTCCAAAGACATGCAGGTTAGGTTAACTGGTGACTCTAAATTGAGCGTAGGTGTGAATGTGAGTGTGAATGGTTGTCTGTGTCTATGTGTCAGCCCTGTGATGACCTGGCGACTTGTCCAGGGTGTACCCTGCCTCTTGCCCATAGTCAGCTGGGATAGGCTCCAGCTTGCCTGCGACCCTGTAGAACAGGATAAAGCGGCTACAGATAATGAGATGAGATGAGATATCAAAATCCTTCCCATGTCAGGACCTGGTCTTCCCAGGCAGCCCCCCCATCCCAGTACTAGCCAGGGGTGAGTTTCCCAAAAGCATCGTAACACAAAGATCATCATTAAATGGTAAAGCGAGCAGCACAATGAACACTCTCTCTCTCCTAGTTAAGATGCTCTTAGCATTAAGAGGCTTTTGGGAAAGCCACTCCAGGCCCTTTGGGTGGCGCCGATCTCCGCTTCTATAGCACTCAGCCTCTTGCCTATACAGCTAGGGTTACAGTGGGGGGTTGGTTCTTTGGTAACCATGAGCGTTTGACTCCCTACTCACATCTGTATTGCAGCATGGCTTACCAGATAGCAGTAGGTACCATTTTTATGATGGCCTTTGGTACGACCTAGCCATGAGTAGAACTCACGATCTCCCGGTCAAGAGGTGGACACGCTAACCATTAGGCCAGCTCATAATAATAATAATAATAAGAATAAGAATAGCAACAACATTTTATATAACCATGCAATATGTTGCAGGACGCATGACATTCTCTGATATCCTGAATGCGCGTGTGTGTGTGTGTGTGTGTGTGTGTGTGTGTGTGTGTGTGTGTGTGTGTGTGTGTGTGGAGGGGGTGTGTGTGGAGGGGTGGCACATATGATCCGTCATGTAGTTGCCTGTCGAAACAACACAATTGACCTTCCAATGATTGAAGACTGACACCTGGAATGATGACACCATGCTGACAGGTTGTACTTTTTTCCGAAGCCAGGCACTAAATCAGAGACATGTGGGACAAGATAAAAAGAGATGAAAAGGAATGATACTTGTGTGTATGTGGATATACCTATATATTATATGGACAAGAGTTTTTTACTGGGAAACACTCCACTCATATTTTTCATATGAGTTCCATCTGGGACATGGAGAACCAAAACTGTGACATAAATCTCTATCTGTCACTCATGAGGAAATCGATGAATTGTTTTGATAGATTTGGGTACTTTTGGTTTGTGAATGTGTCGATATAATAAAAAGAAAATCACACGCTGGCTTAAAGATATGAAGTTTATCTTCTTGTGTTGAAAAACTCACATTTTTCATACGAAATACATCGCGGATCTGAGTGACATATTTAAATAATGTTGTCTGGCTTTTTTTGTGGTCTATCAGATATATTTCATTCACCTAGCGTGATACTGAGCGAATCAAAGATGAATTATCTGAATGGAATATATCTGACAGACCACAAAAATAATCCATCCAATCTAATTATTATTATTATACATACACACACTCTTCATATCAGCATTCTCGAAGGTCAACACGAGCTTACCTGCGACTTGCTGCTGTTAGCACGGCAGTCCAGTAGTTCCCTTCTAGCCAGCGTATTGTTAGCGCAGGCCAATGCTAGTGCAGGCTAATGCTAGCACAGTCAAGCCAAATAGTTTTTATTTTCCCTGTGTAATTTATTTAGTTACTTTTAAAATCACCATCGACAACTACACACAGAGCAATCTGGCGGCCAAAATTCTCTCAAAATCTTCTGCTTTTAACGAAGCAACCCTCACGGCCATGTTTGTTTACAAACAGTGACTCACTAGCGACGTGTCTCTTTTCCAGTTTTTTGATGTCCGTTGGTATGTTTTTCTCTTGTAAATATGCGTAAAGAATATCTAATAAAGTTTTGGTAGCCTTTTGGGTGTTCAGCACATCTTCAGTTTCCAGTTTATTTATTTAGTGCTTAAACCGAGCACTGGATTAGCCTCATCTTCTCTCTTACCCGGCTGACAAAGAAATGATTGTGCACATGCGCAGCAGAAAAGTTTTGTCATTGGATCTTCGCATAAGTTCTGATGTGTGATGTCATGTTGTCTTGACAACGTGCAATATTATAACAATATTGCACGCTCATTCTCCGTTGGGGATAGTGGTGTAATACATGGAGGATAAGTGATATGATAACAGTATTGCATGCCATCAATAAACCTACTAGAAGGGAATAGAATACATGTTTTTATTCCATGGGAAAAGTGGTCTGTATGTACGGTATAACAATTCCCGATATTTCACTCCAATGACGTCACTCCCAGTGTTTTCCCGCTGACTAGATGCACGTTGTCAAAATGGCGAACCAGTTCAAAATTAAAATTCTTTTGATCAACTTGCATTTTTTTTTTGTGGATGCGTCCATATAATACAGTGTTTCTCAAAGTGTGGTCCGCTAGTTGATATCGCAAAATATCACATTTTATCAGTGCTTCTCAAATCGCCTATGTGACTCCAAAAGCAAAGTTCTGAGTTGTTTTCTATATTGAATAAAGTCCTATGCAAATTTAAATAGTAGTCTATTATTTGAATTTGTCTGACATTAAGCAAGCCAACAGTTTTGCGGCACTGCCTATAGCTACGTCAGTGTAGGTTACACTTAGGTTTACAATTTGTAATCTGACACAAGCAAGGACAAAGTGCAAAGACACAATGATTATTTGTTTGAGAAAACAAAGCAGCACAACTGGATCAATGTGGCCCCCAATACAAGATTAAAACTGTCCAGTTTGGAGTCAGACATGGCTTCACTGATGTATCATAATAAGCGGCACCATTCTTCCCATTAAGATAAGGACAACAGTGAGTGAGTTGGCGATACTACAGGGTGTTTCAAAAAATTTGATATTATTTGAGATGCAAATATCTCAGAAACTACATAGTCTAGGCAAATGAAACTGAACAGGCTTAATGTTGAGCAATATAAGACTTATTCCTCAAAATTTGAATGAGAAATTCAAAGGTATGTGGATTCCATGAACGATTTCACAAATTTTCAATATGCGCGCCGCCTGAGACACAGATACACACACACACAGACAGCCTTCCTCTCTGAACTTTTTGTGCCGTGTCCAAATCTGCATTGCAGTTGGTGCATTTTTAGAGAATTCTCTCATAAATGCACACTACATAGTCTTGTTCGACTGTGTTCGAGCGTACTGTAACACACAAAACACCTTTTCTTTTCCAGTGAATGGCATTTCTATACTTAAAAAGATCTAATCTAGCCGCTTTATCCTGTTCTACGGGGTCGCAGGCAAGCTGGAGCCTATCCCAGCTGACTACAGGCGAAAGGCGGGGTACACCCTGGACAAGTCACCAGGTCATCACAGGGCTGACACATAGACACAGACAACCATTCACACTCACGGTCAATTTAGAGTCACCAGTTAACCTAACCTGCATGTCTTTGGACTGTGGGGTAAAACGGAGCACCCGGAGGAAACCCACGCGGACACGGGGAGAACATGCAAACTCCACACAGAAAGGCCCTCACCGGGCACGGGGCTCGAACCCGGACCTTCTTGCTGTGAGGCGACAGCGCTAACCACTACACCACCATGCCACCTACTTAAAAAGATAAAAACAAAAACATTAAAAATAAATTTTGACCTGTTTCCGCACATGCTGTTAAAATTTGAGGTCAATTGAATGAGAATTGGCAAAGTTATCAGACTGTGAAATTATGTCAAATTTTTTGAAACACCCTGTATTTATAAAACTGTCATTTCATTAGTGTGTAATGTGTAATGTGCTGTTGAAGTAGGCTCATTGTTTTTCGTTCGAGATATTTAGGGGGTTAGGTGGTCCGCGAATATTTTTTTTAATGGATAAAGTGGTCCTTGGTCTGATAAAGTTTGAGAAACACTAATATAATATAAAAAACATTACATGGTGGTGTGGAGATATGAAGTCTATCTTCTTGTGTTGAAAATATTTTATACTCGTGAATATTTTAACCACTCGAAGATAAACTACATGTCATTGCGCAACTGTGTAATATCCTCTGTGTATACATATACATGAGCTTGTTTGTCTTTCAGGGTCATGTGCTTTTCCTGAGCGAGTGCCGCATTATGGCTTCCTCAGTTAGCAAACCCAGGTAGGGATGACTTATACACGGAGTGCAGAATTATTAGGCAAGTTGTATTTTTGAGGGTTAGTTTTATTATTGAACAACAACTATGTTCTCAATCAAACAAAAAGACTCATAAATATCAAAGCTGAATATGTATGGAAGTTAGAGTGGGGTGTTTTTAGTTTTGGCCATTTTAGGAGAATATGTATGTGTTCAGGTAACTTTCACTGTGCAGAATTATTAGGCAACTTAATAAAAACCAAATATGTAGCCATTTCACTTATTTATTTTCACCAGGTACACTGATATGACAACTCCAGATTTGCAAATAAACATATCTGACATTCAAACACAAAACAAAAACAAATCAGTGACCAATATAGCCACCCTTCTTCATGAGGACACTCAAAAGCCTTCCATCCATAGATTCTGTCAATTTCTTTATCTGTTCACAACCAACATTGTGTGCAGCAGCAACCACGGCCTCCCAGACGCTGTTCAGAGAGGTGTACCGTTTTCCCTCTTTGTAGACCTCACGTTTTATAATGGACCACAGGTTCTCTATGGGGTTTAGGTCAGGTGAACAAGGGGGCCATGTCATTATTTTTTTCACCTTTCAGACCTTTACTGGCTAGCCACGCAGTGGAGTATTTGGACGCATGAGATGGAGCATTATCCTGCATGAAAATCATGTTCTTCTTGAAAGATGCTGACTTTTTCCTATACCACTGCTTGAAGGTTTCTTCCAGGAACTGGCAGTAGGTCTGGGAGTTGAGTTTGAGTCCATCCTCAACTCGAAAAGGTCCAACAAGCTCGTCTTTGATGATACCAGCCCATAGCAGTACTCCACCTCCACCTTGCTGGCGTCCGAGTCGGAGTGGAGCTCTGTGCCCATTACTGATCCAGCCACAGGCCCATCCATCTGGCCCATCAAGAGTCACTCTCATCTCATCAGACCACAGCACCTTAGAAAAATCAGTCTTAAGATATTTCTTGGCCCAGTCTTGACGTTTTATCTTGTGTGCCTTACTCAGTGGTGGTCGTTTTTCAGCCTTCCTTACCTTGGCCATGTCCCTCAGTATTGCACACCTTGTACTCTTTGACACTCCAGGAATGTTGCAACTCTGGAATATGGCAGAACTGGATGCTAATGGCTGCTTGTTAGCTTCACGCTTGATTTTCCGCAGATCATGTGCAGTTATTTTGCGCCTTTTTTTTCCCCACACGCTTCTTTCGACCCTGTTGACTATTTGCAATGAAACGCTTGATTGTTCGGTGATCACGTTTCAACATCTTCGCAATTTCAAGAGTGCTGCATCCGTCTGCAAGACATCTCACAATTTTATACTTTTCAAAGTCTGTCAGATCTCTCTTCTGACCCATTTTGCCAGAGGAAAAGAGGTTGCCTAATAATTATGCACACCTGATATAGGGTGTTGATGTCATTAGACCACACCCCCTCTCATTACACAGATGCACAGCACCTGATATACTTAATTGGTAGTAGGCTTTCAAGCCTAAACAGCTTGGAGTGGGACAACATGCATTAAAAGGATGTTGTGGTCAAAATACTCACTTGCCTAATAATTCTGCACTCAGTGTAATAAGGCAAGAGAGAGAGAGAGAGAGAGAGAGAGCTGTAAACAGCTGCCTCACAAAAAGCATGTGTGATCAGAAAATGGCTTGAGGCATGTTGTTGTTTCGATGTTGTGTATGAGCACTAGGTGGCAGTAATGCATCAGATCCTGGTGGTGTGTGTGGGCAAAAATTCCTCTGGTGGTGTTTTCTCAATGTCATATCACACTATGAAGCATTATGAAGTCAAACTTCCCTTTAGCCTTGAACATAAATTTATCGACTACACTTCTTATCTGTCTGTATTATAAACACTTTCTATGTGCATGACAAAATACAACTGTGCTTAGAGACTGTTCTCATCTCGAAACCTGCATATTATGTGGTTTATTATAAATATCTGTGCATTCAGTGTGTACATTAATTCAGCTGTAGATCCCTCTATCGTGACAGGAAGCCAATGGAGTGTCGTGAGAATGATATTACTTCAATACACACCTCCATTACACATGTATCCATGCCGTAGATACTGAAATCTGTTTAACAAAAGCAGGGACCAAACCTTCATTGTTACAAAGCGGATCTTCAGTTTTCCAAACACATTTCTAATTAAATTAACTGCCCTTTGTTTTTTATCCTCAGAAAGGTCAAACCATTGCTGTTCATGAACGAGCTCACAGTCACCCGAAATTGAATTATCTAGTAATTAGTCGTGCTCACGATCACGATTGGCTTTGTGACATTTCTGGGCCGAAGCGTGTCACGAGCGGAATTAGAAATCCGTGTGTTCCTGCATTGTCACGCAAAACTTTAGCCTGTCAGAGACATCAGCTGAATTTACAATCAATCAATTTACAGCTAGAAAGAATCTCTGGAAGTCGGATTAGAATACAAGCATAGACACCATAGTCATTGGTATCATGAACTAAGAACATAATATCGTTTAGTAGAAATACACAGGGGGGCGGCACGGTGGTGTAGTGGTTAGCACTGTCGCCTCACAGCAAGAAGGTCCGGGTTCAAGCCCCGTGGCCGGCGAAGGCCTTTCTGTGCGGAGTTTGCATGTTCTCCCCGTGTCTGCGTGGGTTTCCTCCGGGTGCTCCGGTTTCCCCCACAGTCCAAAGACATGCAGGTTAGGTTAACTGGTGACTCTAAATTGAGCGTAGGTGTGAATGTGAGTGTGAATGGTTGTCTGTGTCTATGTGTCAGCCCTGTGATGACCTGGCGACTTGTCCAGGGTGTACCCCGCCTTTCGCCCGTAGTCAGCTGGGATAGGCTCCAGCTTGCCTGCGACCCTGTAGAACAGGATAAAGCGGCTAGAGATAATGAGATGAGAAATACACAGGTGATTATAGAAAATTGCGTGTGCTGATTGGTTGAGCTATTCGGACTATTTGTCAATAATCACCTCGAGTGACTTGGCAAAATGGCCGCCAATTGTTTTGTCACCGTAAGTGAGGAAGAATTACAAATTATGAAAGAAAATGCTGTTCCTAAAAGCACTAAAGATGCTACGAAGTTTGGACTAAAACTATTCAAAATTAACTATTTCAACACAAAGTATTTTTTGTGGGGCGGCACGGTGGTGTAGTGGTTAGCACTGTTGCCTCACAGCAAGAAGGTCCGGGTTCGAGCCCTGTGGCCAGCGAGGGCCTTTCTGTGCGGAGTTTGCATGTTCTCCCCGTGTCCACGTGGGTTTCCTCCGGGTGTTTCGGTTTCCCCCACAGTCCAAAGACATGCAGGTTAGGTTAACTGGTGACTCTAAATTGACCGTAGGTGTGAATGTGAGTGTGAATGGTTGTCTGTGTCTATGTGTCAGCCCTGTGATGACCTGGCGACTTGTCCAGGGTGTACCCCACCTTTCACCCGTAGTCAGCTGGGATAGGCTCCAGTTCGCCTGCGACCCTGTAGAACAGGATAAAGCGGCTAGAGATAATGAGATGAGATGAGATGTTAGTCATGCTCATAACATGTTATAACACCATTACCAAAGATGAACTTACTTCAGATTACTTATGAACTGTAGCAGTATTGATATAATGTCTGATAAACAGTGCATATAATGCATCCTTTTAACATGTTATTTTAAAACATTGCTATAAACTGTAATGCCTTGTCATACATACAGTGGTGCTTGAAAGTTTGTGAACCCTTTAGAATTTTCTATATTTCTGCATAAATATGACCTAAAACATCATCAGATTTTCACACAAGTCCTAAAAGTAGATAAAGAGAACCCAGTTAAACAAATGAGACAAAAATATTATACTTGGTCATTTATTTATTGAGAAAAATGATCCAATATTACATATCTGTGAGTGGCAAAAGTATGTGAACCTTTGCTTTCAGTATCTGGTGTGACCCCCTTGTGCAGCAATAACTGCAACTAAATGTTTGCGGTAACTGTTGATCAGTCCTGCACACCGGCTTGGAGGAATTTTAGCCCATTCCTCCATACAGAACAACTTCAACTCTGGGATGTTGGTGGGTTTCCTCACATGAACTGCTCGCTTCAGGTCCTTCCACAACATTTCGATTGGATTAAGGTCAGGACTTTGACTTGGCCATTCCAAAACATTAACTTTATTCTTCTTTAACCATTCTTTGGTAGAATGACTTGTGTGCCTAGGGTCGTTGTCTTGCTGCATGACCCACCTTCTCTTGAGATTCAGTTCATGGACAGATGTCCTGACATTTTCCTTTAGAATTTGCTGGTATAATTCAGAATTCATTGTTCCATCAATGATGGCAAGCCGTCCTGGCCCAGATGCAGCAAAGCAGGCTCAAACCATGATACTACCACCACCATGTTTCACAGATGGGATAAGGTTCTTATGCTGGAATGCAGTGTTTTACTTTCTCCAAACATAACGCTTCTCATTTAAACCAAAAAGTTCCATTTTGGTCTCATCCATCCACAAAACATTTTTCCAAAAGCCTTCTGGCTTGTCCACGTGATCTTTAGCAAACTGCAGACGAGCAGCAATGTTCTTTTTGGAGAACAGTGGCTTTCTCCTTGCAACCCTGCCATACATACCATTGTTGTTCAGTGTTCTCCTGATGGTGGACTCATGAACATTAACATTAGTCAATGTGAGAGAGGCCTTCAGGTGCTTAGAAGTTACCCTGGGGTCCTTTGTGACCTTGCTGACTATTACACGCCTTGCTCTTGGAGTGATCTTTGTTGGTTGACCACTCCTGGGGAGGGTAACAATGGTCTTGAATTTCCTCTATTTGTACACAATCTGTCTGACTGTGGATTGGTGGAGTCCAAACTCTTTAGAGATGGTTTTGTAACCTTTTCCAGCCTGATGAGCATCAACAACACATTTTCTGAGGTCCTCAGAAAGCTCCTTTGTTTGTGCCATGATACACTTCCACAAACATGTGTTGTGAAGATCAGACTTTGATAGATCCCTGTTCTTTAAATAAAACAGGGTGCCCACTCACACCTGATTGTCATCCCATTGATTGAAAACACCTGACTCGAATTTCGCCTTCAAATTAACTGCTAATCCTAGAGGTTCACATACTTTTGCCATTCACAGATATGTAATATTGGATCATTTTCCTCAATAAATAAATGACCAAGTATAATATTTTTGCCTCATTTGTTTAACTGGGTTCTCTTTATCTACTTTTAGGACTTGTGTGAAAACCTGATGATGTTTAAGGTCATATTTATGCAGAAATATAGAAAATTCTAAAGGGTTCACAAACTTTCAAGCACCACTGTAATGATAACAATGTGGATAACGCTTTATGAATGCATTATAACAGGTGATACATGTCTTCATAGCTTATACACGTGGCCTTAATAGAAAGTGTTTTACCAGTGATTTCACCATGTGGAAACATGTTCTTAGGCACAACATGAAAAAATTTAAATTGTATAATAGTCATAATCAACAATTCTTATGCCACAAAGTACAGCCTGTGAACAGTAAGCTTTGGTTGCTAAGCAACATAATAGACAAAAATTAAGGTATTCCATTGACAATACAATGGCTTCCATGTGAGCGTTTTTTTTTTTTTTTTTTTGCTTTTTTTGGCATTAGTACAGAGCTCAGACTTCATTTTTTTTTAAATCCATAAAATGTATGATATTGGATTAGGTTTGAATTTACATTTGAACCTGCGAGCTTCTTTTGCATGAGAAGCTATATCAAAACCTGCTGAATTTTCAAACCTGATTGCTCAGAATCTGATTGGTGCTCATTAGTACTACTCTAAAGGACATGCTAGCTTTAATGTTTCCATAGTTGCAGTTAAAGCTGCTGACTGCAAATGTTAGGGTTTTGCTGGGACTCGAACCTGGTTCGCTGGTGTGATAATCCAGCAAACCCCCACTAGACCACCTGGGGGATGACTCAAATACAGAGGCATGAGGCGGAAGTAGAAAAAGTATCAAAAGGTTTATTTACAATATTTACACACAAAATCCAAAAAGTATAAACCAAAACGCTCAGAAGATATAAGGGAAAAAATAGAAAAATCCAAAAGTTCAAAGTAAATACAAAAGCCAATAACCAGAAAAGAAGGGGTAAAAATCCAAATGCTCAGAAGATCCAAAAGTCAAAAACAAAATCCACAAAGTCCAAAAGAAAGCAAAAATACAAAGAACACAAGGACATAGGCGAGGAAATAGGAACAGAGGTAACTGGAGCTAAACATAACAGCACAAAGACTCTGTGACAAGAGGACTGAACTCAGGGGTATAAATACACAAACTAAAATAGGACACAGGTGACACTAATGAGGACTAGGCGGGGCACAGGACACATGGAAAACAACAAACATAAAACACAGAAACAGTGGCGGCCTCTAGAGGCCAAAACAAACATGACAAGAAAAAGAAATAACAGTGGCCTCTAGAGGCCAAAACAGTCCTAGTCCTAACAGCAAAGTCATCTCATTATCTCTAGCCACTTTATCCTTCTACAGGGTCGCAGGCAAGCTGGAGCCTATCCCAGCTGACTACGGGCGAAAGGCGGGGTACACCCTGGACAAGTCGCCAGGTCATCACAGGGCTGCACATAGACACAGACAACCATTCACACTCACATTCACACCTACGGTCAATTTAGAGTCACCAGTTAACCTAACCTGCATGTCTTTGGACTGTGGGGGAAACCGGAGCACCCGGAGGAAACCCACATGGACACGGGGAGAACATGCAAACTCCACACAGAAAGGCCCTCGCCGGCCATGGGGCTCGAACCCAGGACCTTCTTGCTGTGAGGCGACAGCGCTAACCACTATACCACCGTGCCGCCCAGTAAAGTCATCTGAAATATTTAAATGTTTTTATTGTGCAAGGCATTTTCCTCTGTCCCGCAAGAACAATATCATGCGGATGAGATGTGATCATTTTGATATGCTGAGGGTCACTTTCCTCCATTTTGGGACCATTTTCCTCCCTCTTGAGGTGAACAGTATGGCCCTTCGGAAACAGCCGAAGGTAAAGAGCTTTAACTAATTAGCATAACTATGGAACTGCGTCACACCAAGATGGTGACGCGTGGAAAACATCATGAGTCTGCATCGACCTTGGAGAGTTTTGAGTCGCAGGCATGTAATTTGTGGTTGACGTTTGTGAATAGATCCATGAAACAAGAGACGAATATATCTTTTCTCTGTTACTGTTTTTGTGTTATCATTTCTGTCTGTGTAAAATCAAAACATTAGGTGTATAACTCCATACTCAGAGTCACCAATCCAAGACAAGTGTTGCAAATTCTTCACCATATTTCACACCTGTTTCATCCTTCAGTCGATTCCAGCGGTCGATCTGTCCCCTCACCAAAATTCTTGTGGACAACCTTTTGGTTTCCATCGCTTTCCTGGCACGTTTTCTAGCTGATTCGCTTTCATATTTTCCTTTTCTTTTCTGGGATAGCCGAATCCGCCATGTTTGCTCATGCCAACTTGTTTTGGTTAAAAGTAGGTCAAACACGCCCCACGGTAGTCATGTAATATTGTTGCTCACTTGCTTCAGCAATTTCCAGAATCGTAAAATGCGGGACGCTTTTGATCTTGGCAAAACATTCACACACAGGATACATGGTATATACAGCAGCGCAACTCCTCAATTTCAACTCAAATCAACTTCAAATCAACACAAAACATTTCAAAAGTCCAACAGCACTAGAAATAGAACATTTTTGCCCAGAATTCAACTTTTCAGTCATAATCTTTAATACGCAGAGGCTTGTATGATGGTGCCTATTGCAATTTATGTGTAACAATAAACAGATTAAAAAGGGAAAGAAAAATTGTCAATATGGTGGCATTTTCTGTATCAACACTTTCTAACAATCTAAGATAAAGCTGTAATTTTGAGATTTCTGACATCTTCAGGACAGACGAGTTTACGTTTTGTGGTTTCTTAGTAACAGGACAAGCTGGTTTTCCTTTACTTTAAGAAAGAAAAATGAGAGGCGGAAGATGAAGGAATGAGTGTTTATAGCTGCTGAGTGATCACAAGAACTAACTACCAACATGAAGTAACTATACTTTGTCTTGCAAAAATATTCATCCCCCTTGGTGTTTGTCCTGTTTTTGTTGCATTATAAGATGGAATTAAAATGGATGGGGGGGGGGGGGGGGGGGTAGCACCATTTGATTTACACAACGTGCCTACCACTTTAAAGGTGCAATTTTTAATTGTGACACAAGCAATAATTAAGATGAAAAAACAAACAAAAAAAAACAGAAATCTGGAGTGTGCATAGGTATTTACCCCCTTTTGTATGAAACCCCTAAATAAGAGTTGGTCCAATCAATTCACTTCATAAGTCACATAATTAGTTGATTAAGATCTACCTGTGTGCAATCAAAGTGTCACATGATGTCTGTATAAATCAACCTGTTCTGGAAGGACCCGGACTCTGCAACACTACTCAGCAAGCATCATGAAAACCAAGCAGCACTCCAAACAGGTCAGAGACAAAGTTGTGGAAAAGTATAGCTCAGGGTTGGGTTATAAAAAAATATCCCAAGCTTTGAATATCCCACAGAGCACCATTAAATCCATGAAAGCAAAATGGAAAGAATATGGCACCACTACAGACCTGATAAGAAAAGGCCGTCCACCAAAACTCACAGTCAGGGCAAGGAGGGCATTAATCAGAGATGCAACAAAGACACCAAAGATAACACTGAAGGAGCTGCAAAGATCCACAGCGGAGATGGGAGTATCTGTCCATAGGACCACTTTAAGCCATACACTCCACAGAGTGGGGCTTTATGGAAGAGTGGCCAGAAAAAAAGCCACTGCTTAAAGGAAAAATAAGAAAACACGTTTGGAGTTTGCCCAACAGCATGTGGCAGACTCCCCAAACACATGGAAGAAGATTCTCTGTTCAGATGAGACTAAAATTGATCTTTTTGGCCATCATGGGAAATGGCATGTGTGGTGCAAATCCAACACCCTGAGAACACCATTCCGACAGTGAAGCATGGTGGTGGCAGTATCATGCTGTGGGGATATTGTTCATCTGCAGGGACAGGAAAGCTGGTCAGGACTGAAGGAAAGATGGATGGCACTAAATACGGGGCAATTCTGGAGGAAAACCTGTTTGAGTCAGCCAGAGGTTTGAGACTTGGATGAAGGTTCATGTTCCAACATACAATGACCCTAAACATACTGCTAAAACTACACTGGAGTGGTTTAAATGGAAGCATTTAAATGTCTTGGAATGGCCTAATCAAAGCCCAGACCTCAATCCAATTGAGAATCTTTGGCATAACTTGAAGATTTCTGTACACCAACGCAACCCATCTAACTTGAAGGAGTTGGAGCAGTTTTACCTTGAGGAATGGGCAAAAATCCCATGCACTCTCCAGATTTCAGTTGTTTTTGTTTTGTTTTTTTTCATCTTAATTATTGTTTGTGTCACAATAATAATAATAATAATAATAATAATAATAATAATAATAATAATAATAATAATTTGTACCTTTAAAATGGTAGGTATGTTGTGTAAATCAAATGGTGCTAAACTCCCAAAAATCCATTTTAATTCTAGCTTGTAATGGGACAAAACAGGACAAACACCAAGGGGGATGAATACTTTTGCAAGACACTGTAAATGGATCAAATGTATGGTGTAGCTCTTTAATCAGTAAATGAAGTGTAATCGTTGGCTATGGTAAAAGAGGAATAAAACACTTCAGGATGTGTTGTTTTGGAAAAGAATCCACTTCATGACGTTAACAGTAACTCCGTGTCATCATCGCATGCCATCGTTAATTAATTATACATATCAGTTTATTATATTTGTATGCAGACTTATTTTGAATGGAAGTAAAGCCATAAAACTGTGAGGTGTGCAGCAGGATGAGTTATTGCTGTGGAATATTAGAACCATGTTCTTTGGATAACAGCTAGAGTTCACCTCATGCATCTCAGATATGTTCCTTATTAACAGCAGCACACTAAGCAATCATGTTGATTGAGCTGTACTAATAAATTACTTGTTAGCAGCTTCATTGCCTGTTAAATGAACTCGCTCTAAATTAATATTGCATAAAGGAATTGACTTGCCTTCACTAAGCCTTGCTTTCTTTTTGATAGCAACTTTCTTTCTTTCCTACATTCTTTTGACCTTTCTGGCGACGCAACCCTTCCACGACCTTCAGATCCATAACCATAAGCGATCTACTTTACAACCCATTTATGTTTACTTCTTAGAAAAAATGAGGCCCAAATTTCCTGAAAGCACCTTCAGTAATGACTTTCGAAGCGTCTCGTCATCAGTGACTCGATGACTTCTCGTCGCTTGTAGTGTCATTTCGCGCGACTCCATGCTGTGCAGTCGGACTTCCATTTCCTTTCGTGCACTTTAAGCTGCAGATAGGATCATATCCATAGCTCATATACACATGCATAAAACTGATGTTCTGGAAAATTCTCTTCTGTGATGTCAGTTTACGATCATGTCAGCTACAGTCATGCTGCTCGACAGTAATGCATGTCTGTATTATTTTTATTTATATTTCCAAGCCACAAAGTATTGGCTTTCTAACGCCATTAATTACTGAGATTAATATGAAAAATATCCTTTTCTATTCCAAGTAATGGCCCGAGGGTATTATTTCTGCTTCTATCTCCACTGTGGTACAAATATATAAATTAAATCAAAGATAGATGCACAACTAGGGAGCTGAGAGGATGGATTTGTTTTCCTCCCAGCGTGTCTGACACGAACAGCAACGCTGTAATTAAGGAGCATCTTTTTCCACCTTCTCCTCCTCCTTGCGGCCCTGAAACTTCATCAAGTCCTCTTCCTTTTCCTCCATTAGAAACGGGAGAACCTGTCACCCGAACAGGCCATCAATTAAAGCAACAACAAAAGCACAGGATGAGCTTTCTCCACTCACCAGCGTCTAATGTAGTGTTGCATGGACAATACATATCTGCCAGGCAAGAGACACATTACGGATGAATACAAGATCCTGCATTGGCTTAAGTAACATTTGTCTGGAGAAGGAAACGCTCAGAAATTGAATTACCAATCGTTTTAACGTGCTTACACCACCATGATGCATTAACACCATGGAATGATTTTCTTCTTGGCTGGAAATATTAGGCAGACCTTTGAAATGTAGAAATACTCTTTTTTTTTTCTTTTAATGCAGAACGTAGGTGGAATATTTGTTATGTAAGGAATAAAAAGGAGTTCCACCACCACAAATTTGATTATTTTCCTTTAACAGGGCATCCCGGAATTTTATTTGTCTTATATATGACAGTAAATTGTTCACAAGATGTGTTTTTAGTCACAGTTAATGTTATGGGATGCCCGCAAAGCAATTTAGTTCCTGTTCTCAGCTTGTCGTGTTAGGCCCCGGTCACACTATAGCTCGCGATGAGTTTGCGAATGCTTGGTGATGAAAAATTGGTAGCATCACCACCAACTGTGCAATACATGGCGATGGTTCTTCGCAAGTTGTTTTTTGGTGTGTCTCCGTCTTGTGAGTGGCCAAAAACGCTATGAAAAATTTCAAAGCTTTCATTGAAATTTGGTGCCAATGTTTTCATTGGCAAACTCAGCAGCAAATACTCGTAGATGGGTTTGGGAATATTTCCTGAAGTTCGGGGAACCTTTGCCGAGCCTCTTGAGATGTATTTGTCTCGAATCCATATCCCTGGTCCTCGCGGGAACCTCATCAACACAGCGGTTCGGCATAACCTAACCTTCACCAAGACTTAAAAAGTGCATTTATATTCAGGGATCCTTTGGAGCGCATTGTGCATGTGTTTGGGACCCAGTCATTATGGGAAACACCTGATGCTGATCTGAGTGCAATCAGCACACGCATATAAGGATGCTGTTTTCACAGAGACTTTGTGAAGTATCCTGTCAGGTATGTGGCAGTAGACAGATCTAAGTGCCTGAAGAGTGTTTATTAGCAGGCATGATATTTACAAAAACAAAACACAAACAAAACTGAAAGCAGAGTCATAAACATGGCTAGAAACAAACGTGACAGTGATAATGATAATACTTCACAAAGCCTCTGTGTCCTTACATGCACGTGCTGATTGCGTTCAAATCAGCATCAGGTGTTTCCCATAACATCTGGGTCCTGTGAGTGAGAGTGGCCGCTCTAGCACATGAAGGCGTGATGGTCAAGTGTTCCCCTGCTGTGTGACCACAACTTTTAGCTCACCTGTATCTCACCATGCGTCGTCACCAAAACGCTTCATTTTCATTGATAACCCATCACAAAGCATTGGGAGCTGTAGTGTGTCCTGAAGATGTTGGAATGTGACAACTTTATGGCTGATGAAGAGCTAACATTGGAGACTCCTTCTGCAAAATGTTAAATAAACATCTCATTGAAGAAAACAATGGTTTTTTTAATACATCAAACAGAGCATTCGCCATACCTGCATAAACTGTTACTATAGAAACGATAGTGTTAATATGTGATTTAATTTGAGGCGGCACTACTGTCATAGAAAATGAATCACCACCTTCTGACCAATCAGAATCAAGAACTCATCAGCTCTGGGTTATAAGTAGGTAAGTAAAGAATTTTCATGCAATGAAAAATGGGATTAAATTAGTTGAAAAATCTTTATCCAGATGCGCATTTTAAAGGTCAAGAAAATGTTTAATTTTGAATTGCAACCTCAATTAATAAAACGTTTTGTAACACTTTACTTAGGACCACAGCTCATAAGGCTTCATGACACCTGAATAGACCCTTGTCACTACCAGATGTGCATCCCACTGCACGGTTTTCACCACACGTTCTTTTGTACCACAGCAAATTCTTCTTTTTTTGTGAACTGGAATATTTTATTGGTTAAAGAAATACATGTGCCCTTTTGAAGTAACTAAGAATCTAATAAGATATTGTTTTGGAATGAATTTTGGAATATACATTTCTGCTTATATTGATTATCTTGATTCTGCCTCTTTCAGCTACTCCCGTTAGCGGTCGCCACAGCAGATCATCCACAATTTATGATCCACATATTTGATTTGGCATAGATTTTACACCAGATGTCCTTCCTGACGCAACCCTCCCCAATCTATCTGGGTTTATATTGGTTATCTTGATTATTTCAACTAATATTCTCAAAGATTAAGAATAAAAGCACAGGAAAATAAAATATTGTAGTTGCATAATAAAAAAGATTGGAGGCCATCATATTCTACCATTCCATTTATAACTAGGGCACTCAGTAGAGTGCAGACCTCCACCAAGTCACATATTCAGATTTGCATCAAAATCTGATCAATGGTTTCTTGGCCCATGGCCCACCTTCCCTCAAAATTTCATCAAAATCGGTTGACTACTTTTTGAGGTATGTTGGAAACAGGCAAACAAACAAACAAACGGAGGTGAAAACATAACCTCATCCAACAAAGTTGGCAGTGGTAACAACAGAATTTGCAACATGATGCCTTTTATAATATCATAAATCATAATTTATGATATTGCAGGGAATTGAGTAGCAACAACCATTCTTTATATAAAAAAAGAAAACAACAAACATTTTTACAACATATGTGAAGTTGACATAATAATCAAGTCAAGTGACTGACAGAGATATCTGTTTGGAATGATTACAGCCATTTTTGGCCAGTTTGCTTGCTACTTGTTTTGGTTAGTTCCAGTTAAATCCTTGAAAATTATTTTCGCTCGCACATCTGCTCTCTGTTTTTCATAAAGCAATCCTGATCAGTAATTCTCCATCACCTATTGAAGCTACCATATCACACTCGGATAACTCGGCTTCCTGAAATCCCATCTTCCAATCATATAGCTACACCACAGTCTTGAATGTGGATATACAGCACCCTCTACAATTATTGGCACCCCTCGTTAAGAGGTGTTCTTAGGCTTCTAATAAATTCTTTTTTTTTTTTTAAATAATATAGGACAACAATGCAAAAAAAGAGAAAAATCCAACCTTTAATTCAAGTGCATTTATTCAGTGGAAAAAAAAATCCCACATTAAGAACTAATTATTTTACATGAAATCATGTGTGCCATAATTATTGGCACCCCTGATGTTAGTACTTTATACAACCCCCTTTTGCCAACAAGACAGCACTTAATCTTCTATAACATTTCACAAGATGGGAGAATACAGAGAGAGGGATATTCGACCATTCCTCTTTGCACAATCTCTCTAAATCATCCAGAGTCCTGGGTCCTCTCCTATGCACTCTCCTCTTCAGCTCACCCCACAGGTTTTCAATTGGGTTGAGGTCTGGGGACTGAGATGGCCATGGGAGGAGCTTGATTTTGTGTCTGGTGAACCATTTTTGTGTAGATTTGGCCACATGTTTAGGGTCATTATCTTGCTGAAAGACCCAGTGACGACCCATCTTCAGCTTTCGGGTAGAGGCCACCAGATTTTGATTTAAAATGTCCTGGTATTTCAAAGAGTTCATGATGCCATGCACCCTAACAAGGTTCCCGGGGCCTTTGGAAGAGAAACAAGCCCACAGCATCACCGATCCTCCCCCATACTTCACAGTGGGCATGAGGTGCTTTTCCGCTTACTCGTCTTTTGTGTTATGCCAGACCCACTTAGAGTGTTTGTTGCCAAAAAGCTCTATCTTGGTCTCATCTGACCAAAGCACACGGTCCCAGTACCACTTAGCGAACTCCAGACGTTTACGTTTATGCTTGTAAGTGAGAAAAGGCTTTTTCCGTGCATGCCTCCCAAACAGCTTGTTGGCATGTAGATGGCGCCTGATGGTTGTTATGGAGACTTTGTGACCCCAAGATGCTACTCTTTGATGCAATTCTCTAACAGTGAGCTTTGGAGAACTTTTTACTTGTCTTACCATCCTCCTCACTGTGCATGGTGTCAAGATAAACTTGCATCCTCGTCCAGGCTGGTTTGCCACTGTTCCAGTTGTTTTAAACTTCTTGATGATTCCTCTGACTGTAGATATGGGTAGGCGTAGGCGAGTGGCTATTTTCTTGTAGCCATTGCCTGACTTATGAAGGTCAACACACATCTGCCTTACTTGAATGGTGTGTTCTCTTGTCTTTCCCATGTTGAAGAGTGGATAAGAGAAATAGGCCTCTGTGTCACATCATATTTATACCCCAGGGAAACAGGATGTGATGAATTACTAATTAAAGGTTCCGAGATACTCTGATCAACTTTATAAACTACAGTAGAAATGACAGAAATGCTTCAATTACATTTATTTTCTAGGAATTGTTATGGGTGTCAATAATTGTGGAACAGGTGATTTTATGAAAAAAATATTTCTTATTCAGGGATTTTTAATTTTTTTTTAATTCACTTGAGTTAAGGGTTACATTTTTCTACAATTTTCAGTGTGAGATTATGCTTCTGCAATAAAAATTGAATTCATTTTAAGGCTTTTAACACATCTTAACCAGGGGTGCCAATAATTGTGGAGGGCGCTGTACCTATATATCATATGGACATGAATGTTTTACTGGGAAACACTCCACTCATATTTTTCATACAAGCTCCATCCGGGACATGGAGACCCAAAACTGTGTCATAAATCTCTATATGTCACTTGTGAGGAAATCGATTAATTGTTTTGATAGATTAGGGAACTTTTGGTTTGTGAATGTGTCGATATAATAAAAAGAAAATCACACATTGGCTTGAAGATATGAAGTTTATCTTCTTGTGTTGAAAAACTCACATTTTTCATACAAAATACATCACGGATCTGAGTGACATATTTAAATAATATTGGCTGGCTTTTTTTTGTGGAATATCAGATCTATTCCATTCAGCTAGCGTGATACTGAACGAGTTGAAGATGAGTTAGGTGAATGGAATATATCTGATATACCACGAAAAAAGCCAGCCAATATTATTATTATGCATACACATTTAATGGAACAATTATAGATTTTACAAAAAGTTAAGAACAGGGGGCCTATTTAACAATATCCAATGTGCTCGCTAGTGCAGAAATTTTACTTGTAATATGTATCTTATGGCATTTTCAATTTACTGTGACAGTTTACTGCGGGTGCCGTTGGTGAGCAAAGAAATGGTTCTGCATAATGCGCAGCAGAAAACTCTCTCATTGAATATTCACATCAGCTCTGACGTGTGATGTCACATTGTCTTGACAACCATGCGATATCTCATCTCATCTCATCTCATCTCATCTCATCTCATCTCATCTCATCTCATCTCATCTCATTATCTGTAGCCGCTTTATCCTGTTCTACAGGGTCGCAGGCAAGCTGGAGTCCATCCCAGCTGACTACGAGCGAAAGGCGGGGTACACCCTGGACAAGTCGCCAGGTCATCACAGGGCTGACACATAGACACAGACAACCATTCACACTCACATTCACACCTACGCTCAATTTAGAGTCACCAGTTAACCTAACCTGCATGTCTTTGGACTGTGGGGGAAACTGGAGCACCCGGAGGAAACCCACGTGGACACGGGGAGAACATGCAAACTCCACACAGAAAGGCCCTCGCCGGCCACAGGGCTCGAACCCGGACCTTCTTGCTGTGAGGCGACAGCGCTAACCACTACACCACCGTGCTGCCCCCCATGCGATACCGTAAACCATATTCAACGTTCATTCTCCATTGAGTAGAGTGATGTAATACATGTAGGATAAGAGATATGCTAACAATACTGCATGCTATCAAACCAAATGAATGAAACCTACTAGAAGGGAAATTAATACATGTTTTTATTTCATCGAAAAAGTGTCCCGTATGTATAATAACTCCCATTATTTCACTCTGATGACGTCATTCCCAGTGTTTTCCTGCTGACTGCATGCGTGTTGTCAAAATGGCGAACCGGTTCAAAATTATAATTCTTTTGATTAACTTGTGTATTTTTTTGTGAATGTGTCCATATAATATAGAAAACATTACACGATGGTGCAAAGATATGAAATTTATTTTCTTGTGTTGAAAATATTTTCACTCATTTGCTTTGCTCACGCGTGAATACATTCACCACTCGAAAATAAACTTCATATCTTCATGCCGGCATGTAATATCCTCTTTATGTATACTCATATTTGTCTTTCAATAAATGGACAAGCATCTCTGAACAGCTGTGGCTGTGTAAGTGAATGTCGCTCCCAGATCCATGAGGCAGAATCTCCTTTGTGGCTTAGGACTAAGTCTCTTGATCACTCATACTTTGTCGATGAAGCTTTCTTCAGTACAGACAAATGAAAACCTATCAGTGACCTCGACTTTTATTGCCATTATGTTGTCACTTTACAGCTCACATTACAAAATTTGGATTGGACTGAACAATAATGATATTCAGTGTTTAACCTTTTTATTTCCAATGGACTAACAATCCATTAGTCACTTTGCTTTCGCAACTGATCAAAGACTTATAGTCAGTACACAAAGATGTGTGGACATAAAGTTGGTCAGAGGATTAATAAAGATCCCGACTTCTCTGATCAAATCCTCAAACCTTAGAGAGAGGATACGAGTTCTGGACGAGATGCCTCTCAGTCTCAGAGGTAAATCAGCTGCTTTTGATGAAGGGCCTGCAGAAGCAGAAAAGATGAACGACTCAACTGGAGTGAGCTCATATTCATCACTCCGGTGTCCTGCACTTCCGGCTTAGCCGATGACACAAGATGAAGAGAGGTGGGACGCACAGAATGACCTCGGCTGACAGACTCAAACAGAATCAGTGGCACAATAGAAATGCATTACAGGAGCTCTCGAGAAATATTGCAGTGCCACATTTTCATGAATAGCACGATGTGAGGCTTGGCTAAGCTCGGCTCGGCACAGCTCAGGCCTGGCATGCTGGCCGAATTGAAAGCATTTTATTATTTTATTGTGGTTTATGGAGAGCACACGTCTTTCCCGCTTTGGGAGAAGAGCTGTCTAAAAATATATGACCAGATCGATCTGCGCAGGTTTAATGTCTTTCATTTCTTCCAATCGACCGCGTGGCTCTCTTTTTGTCAGCAGCGCCATATACTGTATGACTTAATGCAGTGTGTTTGGGTGTGTATTTCACCTCACATCCTTTTACTAGCATTTGGACTCAGTGTTTTGTTTTTCAGGGCTTGCACTTTCTGATAAGTTGAAAGTCATTGAGATGATCTGTAGATGTTAAGAATCCAATCGCAAAAAGCCTGATATAGAGATTTAACCTTACGTTCATCTAGCAAGTGACAAGTCACCTGTGTTGCTTGTAATGTTTAATCAATCTCTCATGGGTGTTTAGCAACTGCTGTTGTTATCATTTGTAGGCATGGCCTGTCCAGATTTTTTTTAGTTGTAGTAGTAGTAGTTGTAGTAGTAGTAACTAGGAACGAGGAGAGCTTGGGAATTAAGCTAAGAGAGATGAGACTGAGATGGTATAGGCACATCCTGAGAAGAGATGTAGAGTATATGGGGAGGAGAATGTTGAGGATGGAGCTGCCAGGCAAACGAAAACGAGGAAGGCCAAAGAGGAGATACATGGATGTGGTGAGAGAGGACATGAAAGTGGCAGGTGTGGTAGAGAAGGATGCGGGAGACAGGGAGCGATGGAGACGAAAGATCCGCTGTGGAGACCCCTAATTGGGAGCAGCCAAAAGAAGAAGAAGTAGTAGTAGCTACAGTATGTATACCGTATCTTCTAAAGCTAAATCAGTGTGACAGTTGGTTGTGTGATTTACATGCTATGTGTTGAGCTTTGTTCTCAGATTAGCAAAGCAAGCTCACTGTACTAGCTACATCCTCTCGCCAGAGGCACCAACGATCTCTGTTGCTGCTTCCTTCCAAGCTTTACTTTTCTGAGTCAAGGTAAATACTATATATGACAATCATACGCTTTTCTCCAAATGTTGTGCATAGGTAGGAATGAGGTTGTGAATGGGGAACTGAAGAAACGTTGGACTATATGCACTATAGGATTGGTCCAAATGATAAAACAATCACTTGGATTTGTCGCTTTGCCATGATGTCTCATCTAATCTGTATAGAGTTGAGAAAACATCATGGAAATCAGAGATCTATCTCACACACCTTTGCAAGCCATGAATGTTGTAGGACAAATTCATTTTCACTAAGGGCCACATCACTAAATTTTTAGGTCATCGAGAGGCAAATAATCACTGAACATCCATTTAAAAAGGGCAACCATGAAATCTGTATGGCAAATTGATTAGTTTATTCAAGAAGTTTTGAACACTGTTTCATTGGGAATCAGTAAAACAGCAACTTGCCAAATTTCCCATTCATTTCATTTGATTCCATTTCAATACATGTCCAACTTTTTGTTTGATATATTTTAACATCGAAACATAAAAATGAGTGCAGTTAACAATTTACATTCAATATGTCAATAGGCTATAAACTCACCAGTGTGGCAGTAAAAACTTCACAGTTTGGTTTCAATAGGAACATCTTTAAAATTCAACTTCCATACATTTCATTCACTCATTCATTCAATCATTCATTCATTTATTCATCCATTCATTCATTCCCAGTATATTCAAGTTTATTCTATCCAAATTCACTGGATATGAGCAATTGCGTACTCTGATTGGCTACTCTACTACTAGGCTATCAGCTCATATACCGTAAGTAGATCCAGCGATCCATCCATTTTCTTCCGCTTATCTGAAGTTGGGTCATGGTGGCAGCAGGCTAAGCAAGGTATTCCAGGCATCCCTCTCCCCAGCAACGCTTTCCAGTTCCTTCTGGGGGATCCCGAGGCACTCCTAGGCCAGATGAGATATATAATCTCTCCAGCATGTTCTGGGTCTCCCCCAATGTCTCCTCCCAGTTGGACATATCTGGAAAACCTCCAAAGGAAGGCACCCAGGAGGCTTTCTAATCAGATGCACGAACCACCTCAATTGACTTCTTTTGACATGAAGGAGCAGCGGCTCTACTTTGAGATCCCTCTGAATGTCTGAGCTCCTCACCCTATCTCTAAGGGTGAGCCCAGCCACCCTATGGAGAAAGCTCATTTCAGCCGTTTGTATCCATGATCTCATCCTTTCAGTCCCTACCCAATGCTCATGACCACTGGTGAGGGCTGGAATGTAGATTGACTGGTAAATCAAAAGCTTTGCCTTTCGGCTCAGCTCCCTCTTCACCATGACGGACTGGTACAACACCCACATTACTGCTAATGCCGCCCCAATCTGCCTATCCATCTTACACTCCATTTTGCCATCACTTGTGAACAAGACCCTGAGAAACTTGAACTCCTTCACTTGGGGCAGCAACTCACTCCCAACCTGGAGGGAGCACTCCACTGTTTTCCAGCAGAGAACCATGGCCTCAGACTTGAAGGTGCTGATTCTCATACCAACCACTTCACCCTTGGCTGCAAACCGTCCCAGTGCTTGCTGAAGGTCACACTCTGAAGAAGCCAACAGAACCGTGTCATCTGCAAAGAGCAGAGATGCAATTCTGAGGTTCCCAAACCAGACACCCTCCTCACCCTGGCTGTGCCTTGAGATCCCATCCATGAATATCATAAACAGGATTGGCGATAAGGGGCAGCCTTGGTGGAGTCCAACACCCACCAGAAATGTGTTTGACTTTTGTGCTGAGAATTCGGACACAGCTCACATTTTGGTTGTACAAGGACCGGATGGCCTGTAGCAACAGCCCTATACCCCATACTCCCACAGTGCCCCCCCCACAAGAGCCTCCAGGGGGCACAGTTATAAGCCTTTTCCAAATTTACAAAACACATGTAGACTGGTTGGTCATACTCCCATGAACCCCCCAACAACCCTGCCAGGGTAAAGAGCTGGTCCACCATTCCACTGCTAGGATGGACTCCTCATTGATCCTCCTGAATCTGAGGTTTGACAATCGGTTGGAGCCTCCTTTCCAGCACCCTGGAATAAACTTTCCCGGGGAGGCTGAGCAGTGTGATACCCTTATAATTGGAGCACACTCTCCATTCCCCCTTTTTGAAAAGAGGAACCACCACCCTGGTCTGCCACTCCACAGGCACTGTACCTGACCTCCATGTGACACTGAAGAGGCATGTCAGCCAAGACTGGGTCAACGATATCCAGAGCCTTCAGCATCTCAGGGCGAATCTCATCCACCCCGGCACCTTGCCACTGAGGAGCTTCTTGACTGCCTTAGTGACCTCTGCTAGAGATATGGGTGAAGCTTCCCGCAAGTCCTCAGACTCCACCTCCTCCATGGAGGGCAAGTAGTATGGGTTCAGGAATTCCTCAAAGTGCTCCTTCCACCGCCTGACAATATCCCAAGTTTGGGTCAGCAGTTTTCCTCCCTGGCTGTGCACAGCCTGAGGCAAGCCTTGTTTCCTTTTCCTGAGTTGCTGAATGATTTGCCAGAACTTCCTTGAGGCCAACTAAAAGTCCTTCTCCATGGCCTCCCTGAAATCCTCTCACACCAGGGTTTTTGCTTCAGCAACTGCCGAAGCTGCAGCCCTTCTGGCCTCCCAGTACCTGCCTGCTGTCTCAAGGGACTCCTGGGCCAACCAAGCCCAAAAGGCCTCTTTTTTGAGCTTGACAGCTTCCTTCACCACTGGTGTCCTCCAGCGGGTTCTTAGGTGGCAGCCACAACAGACACCGAAGACCATTCAGCCACAGCTCCTACCAGCCACCACTACAATGGAGGGTTTGAACATGGTCCCTTCGGATTCCATGTCCCCAACCTCCCTCAGGATGCACAAAAAAAATCTCTTTCAGAGGTGGGAATTGAAGACCTCATGAACAGAGGACTCTGCCAGACATTCCCAGTTCACCCTCACTACATGCTTGGGTTTGCCAGGTCTGTCCGGCAGCCTCCCCCACCATCTGATCCAACTCACCACCAGGTGGTGATGAGTTAACAGCTCTGCTCTTCTCCTCATCCAAATGTTCAAGACATACGGCTGCATATCTGATGATGCAACCACAAAGTCGATCATCAATCTTTGGCCTAAGGTGTTCTGGTACCAGGTACACTTATGAACCACCTTATGCGAGAACATGGTGTTTGTTATGGCCAATCCATGATGAGCACAGAAGTCCAACAACAAAACATCGCTCAGGTTTAGATCAGGCAGGCCGTTCCTCCCAATCACCCCCCTCCAGGTTTCTCCATCATTGCCCACATGAGTGTTGAAGTCCCCCAGGAGAACTATGGAGTCCCCAGTCAGCACCCCTTCCCACTCACCACCCAGTGACTCCAAGTAGGCTGAATACCCTGCACTGCTTTTTGGTGCATAAGCACAAACAACAGTCACAATTTTCCTCTCAGCAACTTGCAGTCACATAGAGGTGACCCTCTCATTCTCTGGGGAGAACTCCAACACAGCAGCGCTCAGCTGGGGGCTCATGAGTATCCCCACACCTGCCCAGTGCCTCTCACCCTGGGCAACACCAGAAAAGGAGAGAGTCCACCCCATCTCCAGGAGTTTGGTTCCAGAACCGGTGCTATGCTTGGAGGTGAGCCCAACTATATCTAGTCGGTACTGCTCCGCCTCCCACACCAGCTCCGGTTCCTTTCCCACCATAGAGGTGACATTCCATGCCCCAATAACTAGTCTGCACTGCTGAGGATCAGCACACCCAGGCTCTTACCTTTGCCTGCCACCCAGCTCACAATGCACCTGACCCTGGTGCCTGTCCTTGTGGGTGGTGAGCCCACATGGCAGTGGCTCCATGTAATTTTTTCAGACTGTGCCTGGCCAGGCTCCATGGGCCAAGGCCTAGCTACCAGGTGTTCACTGGCGAGCTCCCCTCCCAAGTCACCAGGGGCGGCACGGTGGTGTAGTGGTTAGCACTGTCGCCTCACAGCAAGAAGGTCCGGGTTCGAGCCCTGTGGCTGGCGAGGTCCTTTCTGTGCGGAGTTTGCATGTTCTCCTCGTGTCCGCGTGGGTTTCCTCCGGGTGCTCCGGTTTCCCCCACAGTCCAAAGACATGCAGGTTAGGTTAACTGGTGACTCTAAATTGACCGTGAATGGTTGTCTGTGTCTATGTGTCAGCCCTGTGATGACCTGGTGACTTGTCCAGGGTGTACCCCGCCTTTCGCCCGTAGTCAGCTGGGATAGGCTCCAGCTTGCCTGCGACCCTGTAGAACAGGATAAAGCAGCTAGAGATGATGAGATGAGATGAGGTTGTCACCACCTAGTGGATGGATGACTAATTGCATTTTGTGGTAATGATTGATTCAACCTACATTCTTTGCTTGATGTGCGGGCTGTTTTGAATTTTTGTGCGGGCCAGAAGTGGCCCGCGGGCCATATGTTTGACACCCCTGTTGTAGGAGGTCATGCATAATGACACAAGTCTTCCCAGATGGCCTGACTTTCAAGGTGCAATTTGTAATGCTTAAACATGTTTCTAGGGAAACAACTCAGCCACTTTTCACTAAAAAGCAAACACTGGACAGCAGAGGGTGCTAAAATTAACAAACCACCCCTTTAATACAAACAATACAGCATTCTGAAACACTATAAACTCATACATCTCTAGATGTTTTGTTTCCATGTACAATCCAGGTCTAAAGTGTGAAGGAAAAAAATCAATACTATTATCCTAGATGTTTATCTGATCATCTTGGAAGAGACACTTTTCGTTTGTTGTCTGCTGAGAGACGCACCTGACACCTAATCATCTAACATAATGTTTTGTGACTTCATATTGGAAATGAAAGAGTATTAAAAGGATTTTTTTTTTCCTGTTGGAAAAAGGTGACCTTGGTTTGAAGTTGTTCTTTGCTTTAAGGTCTAATTGCTCAAGCAGAGCCATCCATCACCGCACGTTTCCAGGAAAAACAAATTACGGGCCTCCGCTGGCACATAAACATGACCGATCAATATCCAAGCACCCTGCCCGAAATGCCACCCGTTTTAGATCATTTCTAATCATCTAGTTGTCTTTCCACTTGTGCCAAGTCGATGGTGTGTGTTTGGGTGATGCCGTTTTTCTGAAAATACGTATATCCTATTCCTTTTTTTTTTAAAGAAAAAAAATCTGTGATGATGATAACACCACTCCACCCCCCAAGCGTGTGCTCACACACACACACACACACGTACACACCTACATGCACATTTATGTTGTATAACACACTCCAGGCTATTTCAGTATGGACAAACTTTCGTAGCTTACACACACACACAACACACAGTCATTATAATTCCAAGTGTGTTTCTTTTTTTCTCCACTGTTCCCTCCTCTGGGAATGAACTTTCTGTTTTAGCTGTTGTGAAACCGCTCATATATATGTGTGAGCTTCTTTGTGTGACTTTAGGCATTTTTTTTTTCTTTTCTGTCGACTCTGAAATGTTTCCCTCAGTGTGGGCAGTTTTGGCTGAAATTGCTGCCCAGATTTTCATTTTCATTCAAGTTAATGGTTTGCAGCTCAAAATGATTAAAAAATCATCATGTGTTACAGATCTACTTTACTACATTTGAATACCATTTCCACTCCCTTGAGTTGTCACATGACCTTTTATAATATAAATTTATCAGTATGTATGCTCAAGCTACTCAGACACCATCTTTCATATTCGTTAATCTGGAGCAGACTACCGAATTATTAGCATCCTTGTTCCTGTGCTAATTCGCTAATAAAGTAGCTAATCAAGATACATCTGCATGGACGCAGTCACTGAATACAATCCAAAATGCAATCATATCAGCTTGCTATCAATATAGCTAGCTATCTTGCATGACAAATCTGCATGCTATCTGACAAGCTAACAAGTTCATGTGCTAATTAGCTAGCCTTGTATTGAACTATCAGAATAAAGACATAGGTTATGCTAGCTGTCAAGCACAGATTGAGTCATTGATTTTTTACAATCTAATTTATATACTTTTGCAAGTTAAATGTGATTATATCGGCTTGCCATATAGCTAGCATGCTGATCAGCTAGCTTGGGGTTTAGCTAGCAGAGTAATGAAGTTAATCAGCTGCCTTACACAGGTGGAGGCATTATTTACTTCAAATCCAATTGTATATATAACAAGTCAAGCACAACCATATCAGCTTGCTAACTAATTTGGAGTGGGTTTCCCAAAAGCCTCTTAATGCTAAGAGCACCATAACTAGGAGAGGGAGTGTTCATTGTGCTGCTCGCGCAACCATTTAATGACTGTCTTTGATGCGATGCTTTTGGGAAACTCAGGCTAGATAAGTAGCAAGTGTGGTAATGAGCTAACTTAGTATATAGCGAGCAGAGTAAAGAAATGAAGTCATATGTTATCAGCTTTCTAATTCGCTAATGTTCTGTTATTTAGCAAGCTAAGTCTTTGATTACATAAACTCAAACTTGAAAACATTAAATCAACTGCTACAGCATCTTGCAAAAGTATTCATCCCCTTTGGTGTTTCTCCTGTTTTGTCACCTTACAAGCTGGAATTAAAATTAATTTTTGTGGGGTTAGCACCATTTAATTTACACAATATGCCGACAAATTTAAAGGTGGATTTTTTATTTTATTTTATTTTATTTTTTTAAATTGTGAAACAATAATTGAGATGGGCGGCACGGTGGTGTAGTGGTTAGCGCTGTCGCCTCACAGCAAGAAGGTCCGGGTTCGAGCCCCATGGCCGGCGAAGGCCTTTCTGTGTGGAGTTTCATGTTCTCCCCGTGTCCGCGTGGGTTTCCTCCAGGTGCTCCGGTTTCCCCCACAGTCCAAAGACATGCAGGTTAGGTTAACTGGTGACTCTAAATTGACCGTAGGTGTGAATGTGAGTGTGAATGGTTGTCTGTGTCTATGTGTCAGCCCTGTGATGACCTGGCAACTTGTCCAGGGTGTACCCCGCCTTTCGCCCGTAGTCAGCTGGGATAGGCTCCAGCTTGCCTGCGACCCTGTAGAAGGATAAAGCGGCTAGAGATAATGAGATGAGAATGAGAATAATTGAGATGGAAAAAAGCCACCAGAAATATGGAGTGTGCATGGGTATTCATCGCCTTTCATATGAAACCCCAAAATAAGAGCTGGTCCAACCAATTCACTTCATAAGTCCCATAATTAGTTGATTAATATCCATCTGTGTGCAATCAAAGTGTCACATGAGGTCTGTATAAATCAACCTGTTCTGGTAGGACTCTGACTCTGCAACACTACTAAGCAAGCAACATGAAAACCAAGGAGCACGTCAAAAAGGTCAAAGACAAAGTTGTGGAGAAGTATGGATCAGGGTTGGGTAATTAAAAATATCCCAAACTTTGAATATCCCACGGAGCACCATTAAATCCATTATAGCAAAATGGAAAGAATATGGGAGGGCAGCATGGTAGTGTAGTGGTTAGTACTGTCACCTCACAGCATGAAGGTCCTGGGCTCGAGCCCAGTGGCCGATGGGGGCCTTTCTATGTGGAGTTTGCATGTTCTCCCCGGGACTGTGTGGGTTTCCTCTGGGTGCTCCAGTTTCCTCCACAGTCCAAAGACATGTGGGTTAAGCTAATTGGTGGCTCTCAATTGACTATAGGGGTGAATGTGAGTGTGAATGGATGTTTGTAGTATCTATGTGTCAGCCCTGCAATGATTTGGTGACTTGTCCAGAGTGTACTCCGCTTCTCACCCATAGTCAGTTGAGATAGGCTTCAGCTTGCCTGTGACCCTGTACATGATAAATGGCTACAGATAATGGATGGATGGCACCACTACAAACTTGACGAGAGAAGGTTGCCCACCAAAACTCACAGACCGGGCAAGGAGGGCATTAATCAGAGATGCAACAAAGATAACAGTGAAGGAGTTGCAAAGAGCTACAGTGGAGATGGGAGTATCTGTGCATAGGACCACTTTAAGCAATACACTCCACAGAATGGGGCTTTATGAAAGAATGGCCAGAGAAAAGCCATTGCTTAAGAAAACATGTTTGGAGTTTGCCTAACAGCAAGTGGCAGACTCCCCAAACACATGGAAGAAGATTCTCTGGTCAGATGAGATTAAAATTTAACTTTTTGGTCATCATGGAAAATGCCATGCATGGCTCAAACCCAGCACCCTGAGAACACCATTCCTACAGTGAAGCATGGTGGTGGCAGCATCATGCTGTGGGGATATTTTTCATCTGCAGGGACAGGAAAGCTGATCAGGATTGAAGGAAAGATGGATGGCAGTAAATACAGGGCAATTCTGCAGGAAAACCTGTTTGAGTCAGCCAGAGGTTTGAGACTGGGACGAAGGTTTACGTTCGAGCAGGACAATGACTCTAAACATACTGCTAAAGCTACACTGGAGTGGTTTGAAGGGAAACATTTAAATGTCTTGGGATGGCCTAATCAAAGCCCAGACCTCAATCCAATTGAGAATCTGTGGTATAACTTGAAGATTGCTGTACACCAATGCAACCCATCTAACTTGAAGGAGCTGGAGCAGTTTTGCCTTGAGGAATGGACAAAAATCCCAGTGGCTAGATGTACTAAGCAAATAGAGGCATACCCCAAGAGACCTGCAGCTGTAATTGCAGCAAAAGGTGACTCTACAAAGTATTATTATTATTATTATTATTATTATCTCATCTCATCTCATTATCTCTAGCCGCTTTATCCTTCTACAGGGTTGCAAGCAAGCTGGAGCCTATCCCAGCTGACTATGGGCGAAAGGCGGGGTACACCCTGGACAAGTCGCCAGGTCATCACAGGGCTGACACATAGACACAGACAACCATTCACACTCACATTCACACCTACGGTCAATTTAGAGTCACCAGTTAACCTAACCTGCATGTCTTTGGACTGTGGGGGAAACCGGAGCACCTGGAGGAAACCCACGCGGACACGGGGAGAACATGCAAACTCCGCACAGAAAGGCCCTCGCCGGCCACGGGGCTCGAACCCGGACCTTCTTGCTGTGAGGCAACAGCGCTAACCACTACACCACCGTGCCGCCCCATTATTATTATTATTATTATTATTATTATTATTATTATTTTGGGGGGGTGAAAATACGTAAGTACACTCCACATTTCTGTTTTTTTTCATCTTAATTATTGTTTTTGTCACAATAAAAAAATTGCACCTTTAAAGTAGTAGGCATGTTGTGTAAATTAAATAATGCTAACCCTCCAAAAATCCATTTTAATTCCAGCTTGTAATGTGACAAAACAGGACAAACACCACAGGGGATGAATTCTTTTGCAAGACACTGTAATTTATATATATATATATATATATATATATATATATATATATATATATATATATATATATATATATATACACACACACACTAGTGTGTGTGTATACATATATATATATATATATATATATATATATATATATATATATATATATATATATAAATGATTCCCCCTCAGTTTACATAAACAAGACGCTTCATCCAACACAACTTGCTGGTTTGAAAAGGAAATTGCATCAGATCACTGTGCCTTTAGTCCATTGATGTGCATTCCCTCATGTCTCAGAGGAATCATCTAATAAACTTCACTTGAGATAATAAAGTATTGAATGATATTTAAGACAGCAATGGAGATTCCCTCAAGGGAAAGTGGTGAAGTTGTGTTTAAAACTGTATCGGATCACAGCCCAAGTGTGAAGTCGGAACATCAGTCCATGCCAGTGACTAATTTACATATTCATTGAACTATCATGCACATTTGCATTTTAAAACATGTTACATGAATAATGTAGAAGTGTTTTACCAGAATAGAAACAATGGTGATCAGTGATTTGTAGGGTAACAATCAAGTCAAGTTTATTTGTGTAGCGCTTTTAACAATAAACATTGTCGCAAAGCAGCTTTACAGAATTTGAACAACTTAAAACATGAGCTAATTTTATCCCTAATCTATCCCCAATGAGCAAGCCTGCGGCGACGGTGGCAAGGAAAAACTCCCTCAGACGACATGAGGAAGAAACCTCGAGAGGAACCAGACAACAATGGTGATTTGTGATTGGTTGATGGAAAACAATGGTGATTCGTGAATGGTTTCGATACAGTTGTGATTAGTCATTGAGGTGGTGATCAGTGATTTGTCTTTGAACCAAACAGTGTTGATCAGTGGTTGGTTGTCAGGAAACAATGGTGAGTAGTGATTAGTTGTTAGAAAACAATGGTGATTATTGATTGGTTTTTGAGGCAAATATTGGAAATTGGTGATTAGTCACTGAGACAATCTCTATAGATCAGTGATAGGATAGTGTGAACAATGCTGATCAGTGATTTGCCTTTGACACAAACAGTGGTAATCAGTGATTTGTTGTTGGGAAACAATGGTAATTAGTGATTGGTTGTTGGAAAACAATGGTGATTAGTGACTGTTTTTTTGAGACAAACAGTGGCAATCAGTGACTTCATCATTAAGATAACCTACTGGTCAGTGATTGGATCTTGTGCATCATGGTAATCAGTGATTAGTCATCAAAACAATCTCTACTGAACAGTGATTGGATGGTGTGAACAATGATCAGTGATATCCCTTTGTGACAAACAATGCTGGTGAGTAATTGGTTGCTGGGACAAACAAAGGTGACCAGTGTTTATTTACTGGGAATGAAAATGCACTAAATTTGTTCATTAGACTGTTTTTTTTTAATAAATAAATAAATAAATAAATAAATAGAATGTCACCAAATCTAGCCACAAAGTCAATAAACTGGCATCACTGCACATCCTGTCCACATGGAGCCTTTTCTCTTTGTTAATTTTTTTTTTCCTTTCCTTCTTTTTTAGTTCAACAACTGTGTGTATTGATTCCGGAGATAACTCTTGGCTCTCCACCTTATATTAGATTATTAGATTATTAGAGGTCCTTTGTTGGTAGGATGAGTGAGATCGAATCCTATCGATCCTAAAAATAAACGCATCTCTCCATTTTATTGGATCTTAACAGCATCCTAAAGCATCCTAATATCACAATCACTTGTTGTATGGTGTGTGGGTAGTTATCTCTCTCTCTCTCTCTCTCTCTCTCTCTCTCTTTTTTTACCTTTTACTTATATGCTATGGTGATGGGAAATTGTTCCTGGGAAGACAGGCAGGATTTCTGGAAGGCATTAATTACTGTGAAATGGGGCCATCAATCAGACGTGTGACAGAAGACACTACAGAGAGGAAAGAGGGACCAAAAGCCTGTGTTATTGGTGTTTAAAAAAAAAGAGAGCGCTGATGTAATTAAGATATATTGGCTGTAGGGATATTATTATTGCACGTGAGCCACACAATGAAGAACATAACAAGCTCTCTGTTTTCTTACATCTTAAACAATTCCCTCAGCATGCTCTACAGATAATGTGTTCGGGAATAACGTCGAGGAACTCAGATTAGTTTGTTGCACAGTAGTGCTGTTGATTGAAACAGAGAAAATTACACCTATTTTCATGGCACAGTAATATTCGGCAGCAGGTGTGTGATATTGTGCTTGTAAACAGCTGCTTGTTACCGTACACCAGCCAAATTCTCAAATAAACCCATCATACCTGTCAGAAAAACAGTCTTCCTGAAGCTTGTTTCCAGATGCTGTTGTAAATATGATTAAATTTTTATGAATCTGTTTTTTCCTTGTGAGGATATGATTTGTTTTGAAATGCCCTCTCAGCTCTATCAATAAAGCCACACATTCATTGTGATAAAGTGCCTTAATACTGACCCGTATCGAGCTCTTTGACTGTCCGGAGTCTGCCTGAAGCTAATTAACCTCACTAATGCGCTTCCTGACATCTCACTCCTGACCACTGTGTCCCTGCACTTTATATTATCAGCCTGTCTCTGCAGTTTCCTGTATCATCACTGGCTTCGGGGTTATAAATGAATGCTTCGGTAACCTGCCTTTACTTTACACAACAGTTCCTTTCACAGTGGCAGATTGGCTTCTTCAGGTTTAGTGTTTGTCTTTTAGGAATTATTGTGTTTTTCTCTGTAATGTCGTCATTCTGGGAAATTCAGTTGTAACTGTGATGAAAAAAATACAAACAGCAATACTCTATTAGGCTTTTTTATGTTTATTGATCATATCAGTTAGAAAATATACCAACATAAATATTTGCGCTTTTCCCCCAATTAAGTCAACTGCACAATCCATTTTATTTTATCAGTTTTTTTAATTATTTTTTATGCGAAAGTTAATGTGTTCTTCCCAATTAAATTAGCTCCAAAATCCATTATATGAGTTGTTAAAAGGTACAAAATTCATTACTCGTATTTTTCCCAGTTATGTCAGCTGCAAAATTAATTTTTTAAGCAGATATTTTCAAAAACAAATGCAAATTTGACACTTTTCCCAATATTTCAGCTCCAAAATAAAAAATAAATAAATAAATAAATAAATAGAAATAAAATCAAAGGTCAATACTCAGGCATTTATTTATTTATTTTTCAATTAAGTCCATCCATTATCTGTAGCTGCTTATCCTGTTCTACAGGGTCGCAAGCAAGCTGGAGCCTATCTCAGCTGACTATGGGCGAGAGGCGGGGTACACCCTGGACAAGTCGCCAGGTCATCACAGGGCTGACACAGAGACACAGACAACCATTCACACTCACATTCACACCTACGGTCAATTTAGTCACCAGTTAACCTAACCTGCATGTCTGTGGACTGTGGGGAAAACCGGAGGACCCGGAGGAAACCCACGCAGACACGGGGAGAACATGCAAACTCCGCACAGAAAGGCCCTCACCGGCCACGGGGCTTGAACCTGGACCTTCTTGCTGTGAGGCGACAGCGCTAACCACTACACCACCGTGCCGCCCTCAGTTAAGTCTACTATTCAAATATTTATTTTATTTTAGTGCTTCAAAAGAAAAAAAAAACATGATCATTGATACTTGGGCTTTATTTTTTTTATTTTATCAGTTTTTTTTTAAATACAAATGTAAATACTAAATTTTCTCAGTTATGTCAACTCCAAAATTCAATTAATTTAATCAGTTGAAAAATAATTATGATAGTCGTTAATTGTAACAAATTAGTGAAATCTAATTTGTTTTTATGCCAGAAGCTCTAAAAAACTGTTAATTCTAAGTCCACCTACCAGCAAACCCTCCCAACAGATGTCAATGTATCTGAATCCTGGAAAAGAAAAACAGGTTTTGGAAGAAACTGGGTTTTAAAGCTTATACTTAGACATCTTCTGAAGAAATATAAATATACAGTAATGTGCAAAAGTCTCAGGCCCCCTATTTTTTCATATAAACTTTGTTATAGATTTCTGTTTTATGACTTCTACATTATCGAGTCAGTACAAAAACGTTTTAGAGTCCAAACGCTCGTTTTCCAGCACAAAATTAAACATTACAGAAAAAAAAATGTTTGTACAGTGGTGCTTGAAAGTTTGTGAACCCTTTAGAATTCTCTATATTTCTGCATAAATATGACCTAAAACATCATCAGATTTTCACACAAGTCCTAAAAGTAGATAAAGAGAACCCAGTTAAACAAATGAGACAAAAATATTATACTTGGTCATTTATTTATTGAGGAAAATAATCCAATATTACATATCTGTGAGTGGCAAAAGTATGTGAACCTCTAGGATTAGCAGTTAATTTGAAGGTGAAATTAGAGTCAGGTGTTTTCAATCAATGGGATGACAATCAGGTGTGAGTGGGCACCCTGTTTTATTTAAAGAACAGGGATCTATCAAAGTCTGATCTTCACAACACATGTTTGTGGAAGTGTATCATGGCACGAACAAAGGAGATTTCTGAGGACCTCAGAAAAAGCGTTGCTGATGCTCATCAGACTGGAAAAGGTTACAAAACCATCTCTAAAGAGTTTGGACTCCACCAATCCACAGTCAGACAGATTGTGTACAAATGGAGGAAATTCAAGCCCATTGTTACCCTCCCCAGGAGTGGGGGACCAACAAAGATCACTCCAAGAGCAAGGTGTGTAATAGTCGGTGAGGTCACAAAGGACCCCAGGGTAACTTCGAAGCAACTGAAGGCCTCTCTCACATTGGCTAATATTAATGTTCATGAGTCCACCATCAGGAGAACACTGAACAACAATGGTGTGCATAGCAGGGTTGCAAGGAGAAAGCCACTGCTCTCCAAGAAGAACATTGCTGCTCATCTGCAGTTTGCGAAAGATCACATGGACAAGCCAAAAGGCTATTGGAAAAATGTTTTGTAGACGGATGAGACCAAAATAGAACTTTTTGGTTTAAATGAGAAGCGTTATGTTTGGAGAAAGGAAAACACTGCATTCCAGCATAAGACCCTTATCCCATCTGTGAAACATGGTGGTGGTAGTATCATGGTTTGGGCCTGTTTTGCTGCATCTGGGCCAGGACGGCTTGCCATCATTGACGGAACAATGAATTCTGAATTATACCAGCAAATTCTAAAGGAAAATGTCAGGACATCTGTCCATGAACTGAATCTCAAGAGAAGGTGGGTCATGCAGCAAGAAACGACCCTAAGCACACAAGTCGTTCTGCCAAAAAATGGTTAAAGAAGAATAAAGTTAATGTTTTGGAATGACCAAGTCAAAGTCCTGACCTTAATCCAATCGAAATGTTGTGGAAGGACCTGAAGCGAGCAGTTCATGTGAGGAAACCCACCAACATCCCAGAGCTGAAGCTGCTCTGTATGGAGGAATGGGATAAAATTCCTCCAAGCCGGTGTGCAGGACTGATCAACAGTTACCGGAAACATTTAGTTGCAGTTATTGCTGCACAAGGGGGTCACACCAGATACTGAAAGCAAAGGTTCACATACTTTTGCCACTCACAGATATGTAATATTGGATCATTTTCCTCAATAAATAAATGACCAAGTATAATATTTTTGTCTCATTTGTTTAACTGGGTTCTCTTTATCTACTTTTAGGACTTGTGTGAAAATCTGATGATGTTTTAGGTCATATTTATGCAGAAATATAGAAAATTCGGAAGGGTTCACAAACTTTCAAGCACCACTGTATCTGAGCAGCATATTACATAAGAGGTCATTTTTCAAATTAAAAAAAAGAAAACATAATGAGGACTGCTGGGCTTTGTGCAAAATTATGACGCGAGTGTGACAGTCAAAGTGTCCAGAAGAACTGTGGCTGGTTCTGTAAGATGCTCAGTAAAACCTACAGCTCATTTCTGCATAAAACTGCACTCACTGTACCTGAGACTACTATTTATTTTTTTTAAGCAAAGGGTCGTCTCACGGGGCGGCACGGTGGTGTAGTGGTTAGCGCTGTCGCCTCACAGCAAGAAGGTCCGGGTTCGAGCCCCGTGGCCGGCGAGGGCCTTTCTGTGCGGAGTTTGCATGTTCTCCCCGTGTCCGCGTGGGTTCCCTCCGGGTGCTCCGGTTTCCCCCACAGTCCAAAGACATGCAGGTTAGGTTAACTGGTGACTCTAAATTGACCGTAGGGGTGAATGTGAGTGTGAATGGTTGTCTGTGTCTATGTGTCAGCCCTGTGATGACCTGGCGACTTGTCCAGGGTGTACCCCGCCTTTCGCCCGTAGTCAGCTGGGATAGGCTCCAGCTTGCCTGCGACCCTGTAGAACAGGATAAAGCGGCTAGAGATAATGAGATGAGATGAGATGAGATGAGATGAGATGAGATGAGATGGGTCGTCTCACACCAAATATTGACTTTGTTTCATTTATAATGTCTTACTGCTGTTTATAGTATTTTTTGTTAAAACATTTCATTTAATTATTTTGAAGCCATTTTTGCTCGACAGCATTTCTTTACATGTGCCTAAGACTTTTGTACAGTACTACTGTATTTCTCCAAAACAATGTTTATTTTCTCACTGAGCCACATGGATGATTTATTTTGTTTGTTTTTGGTTCATATATGCAGTGTGAAACCAAAGTCAAACCAAATACCAAATTAAACAAAGGTATCAATTTCGCTCTGACTCAGACTCGTCAAACTGACTAATAGGTGTGAAGATGCCCTTAGAGGGTCTGAGGCCTCTAAATAACGTGATTTAGTCCTTGCCAAATAGATCCATTCTCCGTTTCTCTGTAATGAATGAACGTCCTTGTGCATTCATTAACACTTTTTCTGAGGTCTCTGCCAAGACCAGTGTCCCTTCTCATTTCTGATTGTATCATCTCCTTTTTGCGAAGCTCTCTGGGGTGTTGTTTTTTTCCACGACACTTGTATCAGAGACTCGGGTTGCGTCCATGGTGATGGCGAGCCTGCTGCTCTGATTTACAGCAAGCTGCTTAATGGCTACTCACTTTGGAGCTGAAACTGGATAATGAGTCCACAATAATTAGCCGAGCTCCACCGAGCGCCGCCAGTAAAGGGCCAGCTGGTGTGACTAATTACAAAAAAAAAATCCCTTTACCTACACAGGGGCTGGAAAACTGAGTAACACCTCAATGTAGAGTCGATATCATTGAAGGTGAAATACTGAGCACTAAAACCTAAAAAAAGCTTCTTTAAGGGTTACTTGAGGTTCATTGGATAGTTAAAGGGGTCTAAGCTTTGTTTGAAATGTGTTGAAAAAAGAAAATTTGGTGGACTAGCAAGTCAAAAAAAAGATGGAAACGTATGTATATACAACCCCGATTCCAAAAAAGTTGGGACAAAGTACAAATTGTAAATAAAAACGGAATGCAATAATTTACAAATCTCAAAAACTGATATTGTATTCACAATAGAACATAGACAACATATCAAATGTCGAAAGTGAGACATTTTGAAATTTCATGCCAAATATTGGCTCATTTGAAATTTCATGACAGCAATACATCTCAAAAAAGTTGGGACAGGGGCAATAAGAGGCTGGAAAAGTTAAAGGTACAAAAAAGGAACAGCTGGAGGACCAAATTGCAATTCATTAGGTCAATTGGCAATAGGTCATTAACATGACTGGGTATAAAAAGAGCATCTTGGAGTGGCAGCGGCTCTCAGAAGTAAAGATGGGAAGAGGATCACCAATCCCCCTAATTCTGCACCGACAAATAGTGGAGCAATATCAGAAAGGAGTTCAACAGTGTAAAATTGCAAAGAGTTTGAACATATCATCATCTACAGTGCATAATATCATCAAAAGATTCAGAGAATCTGGAAGAATCTCTGTGTGTAAGGGTCAACGCCGGAAAACCATACTGAGTGCCCGTGATCTTCGGGCCCTTAGACGGCACTGCATCACATACAGGCATGCTTCTGTATTGGAAATCACAAAATGGGCTCAGGAATATTTCCAGAGAACATTATCTGTGAACACAATTCACCGTGCCATCCGCCGTTGCCAGCTAAAACTCTATAGTTCAAAGAAGAAGCCGTATCTAAACATGATCCAGAAGCGCAGACGTCTTCCCTGGGCCAAGGCTCATTTAAAATGGACTGTGGCAAAGTGGAAAACTGTTCTGTGGTCAGACGAATCAAAATTTGAAGTTCTTTATGGAAATCAGGGATGCCGTGTCATTCGGACTAAAGAGGAGAAGGACGAGCCAAGTTGTTATCAGTGCTCAGTTCAGAAGCCTGCATCTCTGATGGTACGGGGTTGCATTAGTGCGTGTGGCATGGGCAGCTTACACATCTGGAAAGACACCATCAATGCTGAAAGGTATATCCAGGTTCTAGAGCAACATATGCTCCCATCCAGACGACGTCTCTTTCAGGGAAGATCTTGCATTTTCCAACATGACAATGCCAAACCACATAATGCATCAATTACAGCATCATGGCTGCGTAGAAGAAGGGTCCGGGTACTGAACTGGCCAGCCTGCAGTCCAGATCTTTCACCCATAGAAAACATTTGGTGCATCATAAAACGGAAGATACGACAAAAAAGACCTAAGACAGTTGAGCAACTAGAATCCTACATTAGACAAGAATGGGTTAACATTCCTATCCCTAAACTTGAGCAACTTGTCTCCTCAGTCCCCAGACGTTTACAGACTGTTGTAAAGAGAAAAGGGGATGTCTCACAGTGGTAAACATGGCCTTGTCCCAACTTTTTTGAGATGTGTTGTTGTCATGAAATTTAAAATCACTTAATTTTTCTCTTTAAATGATACATTTTCTCAGCTTAAACATTTGATGTCATCTATGTTCTATTCTGAATAAAATATGGAATTTTGAAACTTCCACATCGTTGCATTCCGTTTTTATTTACAATTTGTACTTTGTCCCAACTTTTTTGGAATCGGGGTTGTAGATAGATATATACACTTACCGGCCACGTTAATAGGAACTTGTTCTTGATTCTAAGATTCCTGTTCTTGGCTGGCAGGAGTAGAACCCAATGTGTTCTTCTGCTGTTGCATGCTGAGATGCTTTTCTGCTCACCACGGTTGTAAAGAGTTGCTATGACTTATTATATCCTTCCTGACAACTCGAACCAACTTGGAGTGGGTTTCCCAATAATGTTGCATTTTAGGGCAAAAGAATGAGTTTAAAGATGCTCTTAAACAATGAACATTGTCTCTGTATGTGGTTTCCCAAGCTCACTTGTAAGAAGGTCTCTTAAGACCAGTTTTGCAAAGAAGTTAAGGCGAAGAGCTTCTTTGCAGCATTCATCTGCACACAAGCATTCACACAAAAGAATGAGCAAATAATAAGCTAAATAATTCAGTGAAATGTTTTCCCTGTGCCCGCTCATTTCATTGCTACCCAATCAAGAGATTAATGTCCCTTATACATCGGCATGCAGCTGAGTGGTATTTGGCGTCTGAAGTAGGTATCTATCCCATCACTTGCCGCAATGCCTCCTCATCCCCTGGACCTTCTTGGCTGACCATTCAGCCAGAGTCCAGCTGGCTGAGAGTGTCAGTGCAGCTGGGAGCTGATCAACATTGAGAAGGAACGGCTCTAGTTACTCCGAGACCTGCATGACCAAAGGGAGTGGCACCATCAGGAACGGATGGGCTTTAAACAGGCAAAACTAGACCTGCTGTCCAGAGAAGCGGAGATTCAGAGTGGATTTGCTGAAGCGCACTCATTATTATTTCAACTGTTATTCACAATGCCAAGCTGTCAATGTTTTGCCCTTATTTATACACACACAATGTTAGAGGTGCAGCAATTTCTCATTTTATGACACTAAATGAGATCATCACTTGCCTAATCGAGTTAAATTTGATTAAAATGTGGTGATATCAATGTGTACGATATCCATACATAATTCCATAACAGATTGAAATTTATTATATGCAGTAGACATGAGTGTTTTACTGGGAAATACGGCACTCGTATTTTTCATCTGAACTACATCCGGAACATTGAGTAACACATTTTCCAATATGCTCACTCATGGAGAAATTGATGAATTGTTTTGATTAAGTTGGGTACTTTTTGTTTGTGAATGTGTGTATATAATAAAAAGAAAATCACACATTGGCTTGAGGATATGAAGTTTATCTTCTTACAGTTTTCATACGAAATACATCACGGATCTGAGTGACATCAATTAATCAAATATACAATGCACTGAGAGGCTCTGGTTGAAATTATAGATTCTCTGAGGTTATAGTACTGTAGTATAGGACTATTTTCTGATGGGCGCAACCAGTCACCGAAGAGAATCCATAATTACCAGCGCCTCTCAGTGCATGCAATATTTGATTTATATCCCTCATCAAAAAATTCCAAACTAAAAGTTTTGAGTGAATCTCAGCACAAACTCACTGGAGGCAGCCATGTTTGTTGTTTACGTCGGTGCGACCTTCAACCTGCACGTGTGCAATGTACCATGCTATCGCCTACCTCGCTAGGCATGATCATGATACACAGATCTACACACACAGAAATGCTCACGGAGCCACAGCTGTGACTCGAGTCGGCTGTAGAGCTTGAAATTCTGACATCAGTTCATGATATATACAGGATACACCATCACTGACTCACACTATATGCTTTTTTTTTTTTTTTGATGTCACAAGATACATTGCACTTGTCCAGGGTGTACCCCGCCTTTCGCCCGTAGTCAGCTGGGATAGGCTCCAGCTTGCCTGCGACCCTGTAGAACAGGATAAATCGGCTACAGATAATGAGATGAGATGAAAAGATACATTGCTTAATCAATGGTGGAACTATTTTATATCATGTGAACCAGCCTTAGCCAATCCCCGCACAGGCATTTTTTGATGAGGGATATTTAGCAGTTGTTCCACAAAATCGAGTCGTACATGAGCTGATAGCCATGTACGATGAGATTGAGTGGAATAACTGTTTTATTATATCCACATTCACTGGATTTTGAGAAACAGAGCATTTCTATTTTTATTTTTTTGCAAATTTTATAAATAAAAACGTTTTATACAAAACGTCCAACAAAATCATTTCTGCTTAGAATGTAAACAAACCAGCAATATGACAGTAGCAATTTGTGAAAAATGTGATGATAATAATAATTCTTGAAAAATAAAAAAAGATACGTCCTTACCATCAAATACTTTCATTCCATATTTTGTTGCTTTTTTCGTATTTTTGGGAATTTTGTTTTCGAGTAGAGTTTTTATCTTATCCTCGGTTGGTTCAGCAACACACTCCGCCATTTTGTTTTCCTCTACTCATGGTATATGAGCTGATAGCCTAGTAGTAGAGCAGCCAATCAGAGTGCGCGATTGCTCATATCCAGTGAATGTGGATAGAATAAAAATATTGATATATAGAGGATATTACATGGTGGCACAAAGGCATGAAGTTTACCTTCAAGTGGTGAACATAAAAAACAACAACGCACATCTAGTCATCAGGAAAACACTGGGAGTGATGTCATTGGAGTGAAATATCGGGAATTATTTTACATACAGGGCACATTTTTGATGGAATAAAAAAGTATTCTATTCCCTTCTAGCGGGTTTCATTCATTTGGTTTGATAGCATGCAATATTGTTAGCATATCGCTTATCCTACATGTATGACATCACTCGACCCAATGGAGAATGAGCGTTGAATATGGTTTATGATATTGCATGGTTGTCAAGACAACATGACATCACACATCAGAGACGTAAAACTTCCACGTTAGCAAGTGACTGTGACAATTTGCAAACAAACATGGCCACCAGGTTTGCTTTGTTAAATACAAAAGATTTTGAGAGAATTTTGAAAGAGAAAGATGCAGTGAATATCCAAGAGGCTACTACAACTTTATTAGATCTATAAATGTTCCCTCAAATGCGTTTGTATAATAATAATAATATTGGCTGGGGGGCGGCATGGTGGTGTAGTGGTTAGCACTGTCGCCTCACAGCAAGAAGGTCCGGGTTTGAGCCCCGTGGCCGGCGAGGGCCTTTCTGTGCGGAGTTTGCATGTTCTCCCCGTGTCCGCGTGGGTTTCCTCCAGGTGCTCCAGTTTCCCCCACAGTCCAAAGACATGCAGGTTAGGTTAACTGGTGACTCTAAATTGACCGTAGGTGTGAATGTGAGTGTGAATGGTTGTCTGTGTCTATGTGTCAGCCCTGCGATGACCTGGCGACTTGTCCAGGGTGTACCCTGCCTTTCGCCCGTAGTCAGCTGGGATAGGCTCCAGCTTGCCTGCGACCCTGTAGAACAGGATAAAGCGGCTAGAGATAATGAGGTTAGATGAGATGAATATTGGCTGGCTTTTTTTCATGTTCTATCAAATATATTCCATGCAGCTAACTCGTCTTCGACTCATTCAGTATCATGCTAGCTGAATGGAATATATCTGACATACCATGAAAAACAGGCAGCCAATGTTATTTAAATATGTCACTCAGCTCTGCAATGTATTTTGTATGAAAACTGCAAATTTCAATCTTTCAAGCCAACATCTGATGTTCTTTTTTTATTAAAGGGACACATTCACACACAAAAAAAATGTACCCAGATTTATCAAAACAATTCATCAATTTCTTCACGAATAAGGATATTGGAACATATGTCCCCAGAGCATGATGCTACCACCAGCATATTTCACTAGAGGGATAGTGTTAATTGAGGTTTGGCCTGCATCAGGTTTGCACCATGCGTAGGCCTTTGAAAATTTTCTCAAACAAATATCTCAATCGTAGTCTCATCACACCAAACAAACCTTCACTAGGTCACACTTGTGCTTTCATATGACCTTTCTTGAGCAACACTTTCTTTCTCACCTCCATCCCATACAGTCCTCAGTCTTGTAGAGCTAATAAATAGGTCTATCTATCTATCTATCTATCTATCTATCTATCTATCTATCTATCTATCTATCTATCTATCTATCTATCTATCTATCTGTCTATCTATCTATCTATCTATCTATCTATCTATCTATCTATCTATCTATCTGCATTTTTGTCTGCACACAAAATTACTTACTTTTTTATTATTACATTACTTTTTTATTATTTATATTATTTCCCCTTTATCTTTTTGTGAGAGAGTCCTAGTTCTTCATTTTTAAGTGGATAATTTGGTCTGCAGGCATTATCATTGTTCTTTTTCTCAAGACACAAACAAAACCTTATACATTGTTGAAGATCTTCGTGAAAAATAGAAAACCGTCCTCCAAGAGACCCCTTTTTCTCCTCTGATCCATGGTACATTTATAATATTTAGCTTTCAGTGAATGTGTCGTGATGTGCTAAATATATGGCTGTGTAGTGTAAGGTTTCACATCCTGGCTGTCAGCTCGACTTCACTTACGTTTCAGATCCTACTGAGGATTCTTTTTTTCCCTTTCAGTTTCTTTTCTCTTAACGAAGGAACAAGGTAAGATGAAAGCATGAGCCCTCCTCCAGGATGATGTATGATGAATAATTGAAGGGAAATTGAAGAGGGGGAAAATTAAAACTCAATTCTGCTCATTGTTTTTCAGCTATCTGCCATTTTGGCTCATATCTTACTGAGCTAAGATGAAAAATGGGGTTATTTTTGGAGGCTTCTCCATGTGCACTTATTGTTGAATGGCCAGCAGGAGAAAAGAAGTGAATTCTTCAACTTTCATTTATAAAATAGATCATTGACTTAAGCATATCGTAAGACGTGTCTCAAATCACATGCACTTAGCGACAGTCTAAAAGTAGTAATTATATAGTATACAAGAAGAACTCTCTTTTAAGTACTTTGTGCTTGAGTGATTCATGAAATTCAATTCATTTGAGACACTTTAGCACAAAAAAAATATTCCAAAATAAAAATGGAACGCTCTAGATTATACTTGAATAGAATCTAGAAAAGTACTTAAGCATTTCAGACACAGTTTTAACACCTCCGTGAAAAATTCTATCATCTACAAATATTCATGATATGCAAATGCCCTCCTGCCATCCCAAACAGCTAGCTGGCTAGCTAACAGTTAGCAATTTGCAATCAAGGGCTAAAGTCTCAATTTAGCAAAATTTTTTATCATCATAACAACCATGACTCATTCGGTGTTGTAGTCGAGTCACTAAACCTCGAGTACGAGTCCAGTCTCGAGTCCCCAGTATTCAAGTCCGAGTCAAGTCCAAGTCATTGAATGACAAAATTTCGAGTCGAGTCCACTATTGAGCCGAGTCAAGTCCAAGAACAAGACTCCAACTGTACCATTTGACGGTGACTGTTTTAACGTCATTAACATTAGTTTGTTCCTGAACATGACGTATGAACAGGTGAATGTGCGTCTCTTTATCAGGGAGTGCGAAGTATTCTGTCAGAGATGGTTGGGAGACGGATGTAAGTGCAGAAGGTGTGTTTATTAATACAAGTGAAGAAGGTAAACAATCCAGAATGGAAGGCAAAATAGTAAAACAGTGAAACAAGCAATCGGTCGAGCGAGGCACAAACAGGCTATCGTAGACTCAGCAGAATCAAAGATAAGAAACAGGAAATCAGGGATCAGGAAACCAAACAAGGAAATAAAGCTCGGTAATGTGTCAGCAACGCAACTCAATACTTCGCAAAGTAAGTGTGTTTTCATAGCTTTTATATCGGCGCACTGATTGCGCCTTAATCCTGTGTAGGTGCGAGTTGTTTACGGCATGCGCGAGAGTCCGCTTCGTGCGCGCAGTGTCCAGAGTACGCCCGAGAGTCTATCTGATGCACACGCCGAGGCGCGCAGGTGTGACACTCTTGCATGAAATTAGTACAAAAATGAATGTAGATATATATATCTTATGCCAAATTATTATGGCATATTACAAAAAAAATAAAGAGAACATCAGTCTCCAATTTCCAAGTCCTAATGCAGTTAATGCACAAGTCCGAGTCCAAGTCCGAGTCATCAGTGCTCAAGTCCAAGTTGAGTCATGAGTCCTTAAAGGAGATACGCAGAGCCTTTATTTTTAAATTAATTTCTGAGTTGATAGTACAGGGCTCGAAATTTGCGGTGGTCTGGTCGCCCGAGGCGACTTAATTTGTCATTTGGTGGTTAATTCCTGTCTCTAGCCAGCCCGGCTGGCTAGTTGAAAATAAAAAATACATATGAAGCGAAGATTCAGACTAGGGCTGTGCGATATATCGAATATACTCGATATATCTCCGAAAATTCCGTATGAGATACATAAAATTATTATATCGTAACTATCGAGTATTTTATGGTCATCTGCCGACTTGCATTTGTTTCGTGTTTGTTGCGTTTGTTTAAAACCTTTTCCGGTGGTTTTCTCCCTGTCCCTCAGGCAGTAACATGAAAGGCTGCCTAAGGGTAAAAAAAACAATAACGTCACACACTCGCCAACCAATCACGGGCGACATCTCGGTGCTGAAAGGAACTTGCGGGAAGATTTCCTAGTTTTGGTTTACAGCGCTGACTCAGTTCGTGCAATCGCTGGTGTTGCATAGGCTACCATGTAAGCTCTGTCAATTTCAGCAACAAATTAAAAATGGAAGTGGATGAATTGGTTCCTAAAAGAACTAGTAAGGGGTCAGTCATCTGGCATTTTTTTGGACATCGCGAGGAGGACGTGGAACAGCAAATGACAGTTTGTAAAGTGTGCAAAAAAACCAGTATCAAAATACTCAGGTCTTGAAATAAATGCACATTAGTCATGAACAATGGTAACTACTCTCTTTTGTGTTATTTTTGACAGAAGTAAAATTCATACATGAACAAATTTTGGCGGGTTGATTTTCTGTTTGGCTAGTTACTTTGGAAGGTAACTAGTCCGGCTGGCTGGTGAAAAAATCTATGAATTTCGAGCCCTGTAGTATCTCCATCCTTGACTCTTGTATGCTGCATAAATGGGAATAAAAAATATATATTTTTGAGAGTTAAAATCGACCGCAAAGTTGGTGTTCGAGCTGCCCCACTGAGCCAGCCAGCCCTGAGTGCGTAATGTCACAGCAGGAGCCAGTTTTAAGGCCGAGGCCTTTGACAGCTATAGACCAAAGTCATATCAATAAAAATTTATGGTGAAAGTAAGAAATACTGTCACCAACTTGCTCAACTAAGACTGATTTGACTTCAATGATTGTGGGTTGACTCTCATTAAAACAGGATAGGTGTTATAACTTATGCAACATACATGTACATGCATGCATTTTCACTGATAAAACGTAAAAGGCGAATTAAATAATCAGATGAACTGAGATTATTACATTCTGCAGCAAATTAAATAATCTTATACCGGTAACTTAAACACACAATACAAGTTACACGTATTAATCTAAATGCAGGTCAACAATGTGTTGTTTTTTTTATCCAAATGAGAGTCAGAGCTTACCTGTCTGTGTTCTAGCTTCTTGAAGGCCAATTGTTTTTGAAACAATCTGACTTTCAGTTTTTTGTTCAGTTCTCCGTTCATTCGCTTCTTCCATGTAAGGGCGAGATGGCAGCAATATCCAGGTTAGAAATCAGACGGCTGCTCCATTCATTCACTTTTCTTCATACTGTGTACTCCGCCATTACTGCTCAGCTCAGGCAATTACTAAAACCCAGGATGGAACGGGATGTCACCGGTTTTAGCAACGACTGCAGGGAGGTCACTGCCTGAGCGATATGTCCCGTTCCATCCCGGATTTTACCAACAACCCTCAGCTCACTCCAGGAGGACTGGTACAACTGAATTCACGTTCCTTTTAAAAAAATTAATAAAATAAATGCATTCCTTTTCTTGTAGATTTATTTTTCTTTAATTGTTGGTACTGCACCCTCTTTCAATACGGGCTTATAGCCAACGCTCCTCAACAGATCAGAGGTCTCGTACGAGTCTTCAGTAAAATGTGCAGAGCAGAGGAAAGACCACTTCGTAGAGGCCCAATGTACCCGTGAACTTCTCACAAAACGCGTCCAAATCTTTGCAGTTTGAACATTCTTGGGCCATGAATGCAACGTAAATCCACCTTTTGTCATGTTGTTGCACCTGCCAGCAACACATCTACATGGCATGGCGATAAATTAGCTCAAAATGGAGGATTGGAGTTGCAGTCAGCTCTGTGTTTTAGGTAGCGGAAATGGTGATGAGACTGATAGACTTCCTGCTGTGACGTTATGGACGTCAAAGTCATTCACTCAGACCGCTACCGATATGAATCACTTTAATCGTGAAAATTACTATATTAGATTTATTGTTAACGCTTAAAACTATTCCTGTGCCATTCTTGAGGTCAGGGCGGCACGGTGGTGTAGTGGTTAGCGCTGTCGCCTCACAGCAAGAAGGTCCGGGTTCGAGCCAAGCAGCCAGCGAGGGCCTTTCTGTGCGGAGTTTGCATGTTCTCTCCATATCTGTGTGGGTTTCCTCCGGGTGCTCCGGTTTCCCCCACAGTCCAAAGACATGCAGGTTAGGTTAACTGGTGACTCTAAATTGACCGTAGGTGTGAATGTGAGTGTGAATGGTTGTCTGTGTCTATGTGTCAGCCCTGTGATGACCTGGCGACTTGTCCAGGGTGTACCCCGCCTTTCGCCCATAGTCAGCTGGGATAGACTCCAGCTTGCCTGCAACCCTGTAGAACAGGATAAAGCGGCTACAGATAATGAGATGAGATGAGATGAGATGAGATGAGATGAGATGAGATGAGATGAGATGAGAGTCTTGAGGTCTCAAGGCATTTATAAACGAAAGTCAGGCCATGTCTCTGTGCATATGCTTTAAAATTAGGGCACGAGTTGGACTCAAGTCCAAGTGCTGGACTTGAGTACTACAAGCCTGGACTCATTCATTTCTGACTTTTACTGGTTAGTGTAACTTTGGCAAAAATGTACAAGTGTCATATTATTATTGTTTAATAATTAGCATAATCAAAGTGATTTGTCTGTTTGATGACTTCACAAGTTTAGCTCGCCTGATCCATTTTTAATCTTATAATGTCAAATAAGAAAAAAGAGACGCTGGTGAAGGAACAACTTTTTATCGATGCAACAAAATAAGTGGAGGTTTCACGACATGAAATGTAACTATAATTGCATAAAGAGTATGACGTACATTTTCTAATAACTATTAAAATTGAATCATTGACAAATTGCTGTGGTATCATCCCATCGCTGATTATTGTCCTCTAACAGCATGCTCCAACATGATTTATTCCATAATTATTAGAGGATGATGACAGTGTACTCTGCAAATTTTAGCTGCAGAACCGAACTAATTTTTTGTAAAAACAAACAAACAAAAAAAAAACTTGTGGTCGTTATGATAACCTTATACTTTCACATGTTTTGCTGTTTAAAAAAATTAATAAATAAAATAAATTATTAATAGGGCGGCACAGTGGTGTAGTGGTTAGCGCTGTCGCCTCACAGCAAGAAGGTCCGGGTTCGAGCCCCGTGGCCGGCGAGGGCCTTTCTGTGCGGAGTTTGCATGTTCTCCCCGTGTCCGCGTGGGTTTCCTCCGGGTGCTCCGGTTTCCCCCACAGTCCAAAGACATGCAGGTTAGGTTAACTGGTTGACCGTAGGTGTGAATGTGAGTGTGAATGGTTGTCTGTGTCTATGTGTCAGCCCTGTGATGACCTGGCGACTTGTCCAGGGTGTACCCCGCCTTTCGCCCGTAGTCAGCTGGGATAGGCTCCAGCTTGCCTGCGACCCTGTAGAACAGGATAAAGCAGCTAGAGATAATGAGATGAGATGAGATATGATGACCCAAATTGAGACTGACTTTTTATGAACATGAGCTTGGTTACAAATATGAATAGGTTATGATTAAATAATTCATCAGAATGGTAATGATATAGCTGCGTTATGTATTTGCATATTCATAAACAACCCTTTGCTGTTTCTCAGATATACTATTCTACATAGATGATTGTAAATTCTTTCATAATTTCAAAGAAAATAATCAACTCTGTTCTATCAGAACCCTGATTGTTGATTATTTTCTACCACAGCACTACACTGAGTGTTTTATTTCTTCCTTATAACTTTCTTTGCATACAGGTGTGATCTATGACATTGGATGGCCATTTGCAGCTAAAATGTCTCCTTTTTTTGACGTTGTTGTCTGGTTAAACACTAAAGAAATTCCAAGCCACATTTCTGGCAGATGGCTACATCTTACGCCTGCTGCTCCTCATTTCGGTGTAAGGTGAGCCAGAGGATCCTGTCAGCTGCAGGCGAGAGAAAAGGAAGCATGTCTGGATACTAAAATGATGAAATTGCTTTTACAATTTTTTTTGGGGGGGGCAGAGGGGTTTTTTTTCATAAGAATGATTGATAATTGAAAAAAGTAGGGGAAAAAAGCAAATTGTTCTTGCTGATGAGGGAGGATGAGAGAGACACAGACAGAGAAGTGATTGTAATGTGTAGTGGATGAATGCAGCATGATTAGTAAAGGCATCTGTCTGATTTTGATGCTCTGAACAGGAAAGTTGTTCGCTGCTGGGAATGAAAGAAAGTCTGGCTGACTCACTCACTTTTTTTAATCACTTCTATCCATGTCGCTGTTGGCATGCCTTCACAAGTTGACAAATTTCACAGCTATCTTATTGCCACAACTGCTGTATTATTTGTAACTGCACCACTCAGCACTTCAGGGAGCTGCAAGTTGCGACACCCCCCCCCCCCCCCCCCCACCCCCACCCTGGTGCTGTATTTAACTCCTGATAAAGTCTTGTCGAGGTCGGCTGTTTTTTCTTATCTGCAGCTCTATATTGGGCCACTTTTATGGACGGTAATCTTTCTGTCTTTTGTTGTTGTTGTTGTTGTTGTTGTTTTTTAATGGAAAGCATCAATCTGGTATGGTGTAAAATATTCCAAGATATAGATCGGAGAATCAGATGCTCCATTATTTTTTAGCACATTCTTGAATCTGAAGGTGGACATAACATCTCTGTAACAGCATGACTCTGTCAGTAGTTCCATCATCATCATCATCATCAATACGGCCTCAGCCGAGCTTTACACCTGGTGGCCCAGTCATAACAATTGCTGATGCACGATGCTAGTTCAGAGAGACTCTGAGCCCTGTTGTCCCTCATTAGTGTGTCTAGAAAGGTGGCCGGAGGGCGGCCCCTCCTCAGATGATCATGGGTTGGGCGCTACAGCACCAGCTGACTTGCGGGAAGGTCAGGGTGACGATAGCAATGACCAATAAGCCCAAGCCTCCTGTAGCCAGTCATGTCCAAGATACAGGGGATGTCACCGTACAGCTCAGAACTGGTAATATGGTCTCTCCAACTGATGTTAAGTACCCTATGGAGCATGCACATGTAGTCGTTCCAGCTGTAATTCAAATGATAGATTTATTTATGCAGGGTTAGTCAAAATTATGTGAACACTTAAATGGTAGAAACCATTTATTCACAAAACATACATCATATGTGCAAGACAATTTACAGGACAGTTTCAACCTGTTCGCCATCGTGTTCAACACACAAAAACCAACGAGCAACTGTACCATTTAATCTGTCACCCATGGTGTACGTCAGGGGCGATTTCTCAGAGACAACAAGGGAAGCCGAGCTTCCCCTAAAATTCTCTCCCCAAACTGTGGTGTCTACGACGTTGAATTCTCATTAAAACAATAACTTGCATAACATAATATATGCCCAAGATTGTATTTATGTTCATAACTATCCTGTAACTTATTTGAGTGATGTCTGACGAACTTGCAGTTCGCTACGAGAATCACCTTTGCTGCCAGGCTGTAACCTTTCTTATTTCAATGGGCTCTATGGACTGGCAGCAGTGTTGCCAGATTGGGCGGTTTTAAGTGCATTTTGGCGGGTTTTGAACATATTTTGGGATGGAAAACGTCAGCAGTATCTGGCAACACTGACTGGCAGCCGGGTATCCGTTGCAGTCTACGAGACGGCTCTGAACAGCCAATTTCGGCTAGTTGTTATTGGTTAAAATCAACAAAATCGTCACTTCCAGGGAAGCCGGGCTTCTCTGGGACTAAACGAGACAGTGGGAGGGACAAGAAGCCGGGCTGATAAAGGATTATTGGAGGTAGTGTTTGAAAGACATGAGGAGGGTGGTACTTTGGCGAGGAACACGGAAGCATGATCAGTCAGTTCCTAGCGGATGTCGAGAAAGTGTAGTCGTGTGCCAAAGTGCTGTCCGAATTTCTTTTCATATAAACGGTTCTTCTCATTGATGTCTCTGTACATTACTCTGTAAATAAATGTAAATATTACTCGTTGTGCTCCGTTAACTTTCATCCATTCTATCAGTTTGATCATTCGTGAATTCACTCGTTTATTTCATTTGTAGTTCAATCTGGTTGTAGGCTAGCTTGAGCCTTATTGGGATCTGCAGTGCTAGCTGCTAACAGAAATTGGTGAAGTCTCTGGAAAGCACAACCAGCTGGTATGACAGGGTCACAGACCATTTTCTGGAAAAGGAGTGGAGGGCAGAATTTGTGTATAAATAGTGTTCATGTTCATGCTGAAGTGTGTATATTGTTCAGTAATGTTAAGAGAATGGTGGGCTCTGTGTTATAGGTTATACCTGGGTATAATATTCAAGGTTCTGTGTGTTGCATAGCCCACCTGGTTATGAATTTCCAGACTGTGTTGCAGAAGATGTTCAAGGATGTGTTGCACAGCTGGGTGTTGTGTTAAAGACTCTGTGTTGCATATCAGGGTATGATGTTCAAGGCTCTTCGTTGAATAGCCAGTGATTTTTGGATGTTTGATATTTTTGATTAAGGATATGAGGCACTAGCCTGGCAAGCCAGACTATAACATGAAATGTACAAGCAAAAATACTTTCTGCCACTAGGTAGGGTTGTCTAGTTCACTGTGTTAATGGGGCACACTTTTCTATGCTTTGATATCCGGCCTACAGGTTTTACGATGAATGCGTAAAATGGGCTTCCCCTGTTTTAAAAACCAGCAGCCGCCACTGGTGTACGTCTATCTGCAGGAGAAAAATAATCCATTAGTGTTTGAATAATTTTGATTAACCCTGTATTAAGCTGTTATTGTTTCTATAATAACAGCTTGTTCACAATTCACAACGACTTGTATGGCAAACACACCACAAAAGGCAAGCATAATAATAAAAAAAACAGATTTTTTTAAAAACATGTTGCTATTTAACAAAGAAAAACATTGTATTGTTGACATGGTGACATTTTCTATAAGGAGTCTCCAGTGTCAGTTACGCTTTATCGTTTCTCAGTAATATGACAAAAAGCATTTTTTAAAAATTATTTTTATAACATTGCATTACATGCATTTAGTACCGGTAGATGTTCTTATCCAGAGTGATGTACAACAGACCCAGAGCAGCCTGGGGAGCAGGTAAGGGTGAGGCACCTTGATCAAGGGCACTTCAGCCATTCCTGCTGGTCCAGGGACTTGACCCGGCAACTTTTGGTTCCAAAGCTGCTTCTTTAACCATTAGGCCATGGCTTCCCCTGCTAGTATAATGAGCATAAAGGTTTAATAATTTGCATGCTGGAAATGATTGGTCTGTCTTGTGACATCATAACCTGATAAGATACCCTAATAAGGTTTATCCAGAAGTACAGAGAACGTTTCTCATTTACTCTTTGTGATTTCACACACCGAACTCCATTTTTTTGTCTTATTACCTTCAAAACAGAGTGAGAGAGAAAAAGTGAAATAACTATTTTTAGCTGTGAATGTACAGTGGTGCTTGAAAGTTTGTGAACCCTTTAGAATTTTCTATATTTTTGCATAAATATGACCTAAAACATCATCGGATTTTCACACAAGTTCCAAAAGTAGATAAAGAGAACCCAGTTAAACAAATGAGACAAAAATATTATACTTGGTCATTTATTTATTGAGGAAAATGATCCAATATTACATATCTGTGAGTTGCAAAAGTATGTGAACCTCAAGGATTAGCAGTTAATTTGAAGGTGAAATTAGAGTCCGGTGTTTTCAATCAATGGGATGACAATCAGGTGTGAGTGGGCACCCTGTTTTATTTAAAGAACAGGGATCTATCAAAGTCTGATCTTCGCAACACATGTTTGTGGAAGTGTATCATGGCACGAACAAAGGAGATTTCTGAGGACCTCAGATGAGGACCTCAGAAAAAGCATTGTTGATGCTCATCAGGCTGGAAAAGGTTGCAAAACCATCTCTAAAGAGTTTGGACTCCACCAATCCACAGTCAGACAGATTGTGTACAAATGGAGGAAATTCAAGACCATTGTTACCCTCCCCAGGAGTGGTCGACCAACAAAGATCACTCCAAGAGCAAGGCATTTAATAGTCGGCGAGGTCACAAAGGACCCCAGGGTAACTTCTAAGCAACTGAAGGCCTCGCTTACATTGGCTAATGTTAATGTTCATGAGTCCACCATCAGGAGAACACTGAACAACAATGGTGTGCGTGGCAGTGTTGCAAGGAGAAAGCTACTGCTCTCCAAAAAGAACATTGCTGCTTGTCTGCAGTTTGCTAAAGACCACGTGAACAAGCCAGAAGGCTATTGGAAAAATGTTTTGTGGACGGATAAGACCAAAATAGAACTTTATGGTTTAAATGAGATGTGTTACGTTTGGAGAAAGAAAAACATTCCATTCCAGCATAAGAACCTTATCCCATCTGTGAAACATGGTGGTGGTAGTATCATGGTTTGAGCCTGTTTTGCTGCATCTGGGTCAGGACGGCTTGCCATCATTGATGGAACAATGAATTCTGAATTATACCAGAGAATTCTAAAGGAACATGTCAGGACATCTGTCCATGAACTGAATCTCAAGAGAAGGTGGGTCATGCAGCAAGACAACGACCCTAAGCACACAAGTCGTTCTACCAGTGAATGGTTAAAGAAGAATGAAGTTAATGTTTTGGAATGGCCAAGTCAAAGTCCTGACCTTAATCCAATCGAAATGTTGTGGAAGGACCTGAAGCGAGCAGTTCATGTGAAGAAACCCACCAACATCCCAGAGTTGAAGCTGTTCTGTATGGAGGAACGGGCTAAAATTCCTCCAAGCCGGTGTGCAGGACTGATCAACAGTTACCAGAAACGTTTAGTTGCAGTTATTGCTGCACAAGGGGGTCACACCAGATACTGAAAACAAAGGTTCACATACTTTTGCCACTCACAAATATGTAATATTGGATCATTTTCCTCAATAAATAAATGACCAAGTATAATATTTTCGTCTCATTTGTTTAACTGGGTTCTCTTTATCTACTTTTAGGACTTGTGTGCAAATCTAATGATGTTTTAGGTCATATTTATGCAGAAATATAGAACATTCTAAAGGGTTCACAAACTTTCAAGCACCACTGTAAGTGATATCAGGAATTAACTTGCCTTGCAGATGTTAAATGTAACTATAAAGGGATACAAAGGATGATGTTCATTAATGAATAAAAAATAAATTAAAAAAGCCGCTTCATCACACCACCCCGTCACAGATTTCCTATTAGAGCACACCGCATCATGTTTTATTGCTTACTTATCCCTCTTTCCGCAATAATCCTTTCTTTGGTCGGTTCTCCCTTGTGGTTAGATGATAAACCCAAGCAAGCTTTGAAGCCTACGCTATAGCTCCCATCTCTGCTTCCTGTCCTGTCCTCTATAATTCACTTATTGTTGTTTTTTTGTGCCATGAGCAAATGGCTTGTCATGCACCGCTCCTCTGAGAGCCTTCAGCTGGAAGCCAGATGACTTTCGCCTTTATTTCTTTCCAGTGCCGGTGTTTGGGTGGTTATTGGGTGGCTCAAGCCTCGTGTGTTTGTTTCTCTCTTCACTTGAATAATGCACAGTCCGGATCTGCCTCTCCTGCTGTAATGAGAGAGAACGATGGAGCGTCGAACCACACTTGGAGTGAAAAACTCGTTATGGATGGAGGCCAAAGCATCTCCCTTTCCATCCCTGAGAGCGAGAGAGCGAAAGAGAAAGATGGGGACAGAATGAGGATAATTTTAGCGCCAATGTCTCACCGCTCTCCTCTATCCAGCCCTTGTGCTCAGTAATAAGTCCTTTTTAAACCTCTTCTCACTTCTGCCCCTGCCCATTCCTCTTTAAGAGGCTTTATTTTCCTTTTTTTTTTTGTTTTGTTTGCTCACCTACTCTAGTCTCCGAATGCATTATTTATGATGTGCAGTGTAATTGGAGCTCATGGGCCTGGGGTTTTTGGGGGGATTTTTTTTAGAGAATTTTGATAGAATACGACAATCTTGTCAGATCAATAAAATCGACAGTGGGAAGGATGAGACTGCGGGCCAAACAAAGAAGCTCAAATATCAATAAGCAGAGCTATCGGTTTTGTTTTTCAGATTTTTAAGAAATGCTACTAAGAGCCTGAAAGGAAGTAGCAAACTTAAAGTGCATAAGTTTTCACCCCCATCTCCTCACCCTTTGAACTTTGATGCATTTTGGAATGGAATTGAAATGGACATAGTTGGGATTATACATAATGAATTGATGCAGAATAGCCCTCCCCCAGCACACACACACACACACACACACACACACACACACACACACACACACACACACACACACACACACACACACATTTATTCCTGGAGCAACCCAATTTGGTCGAGAACAGCCCTAATCAATCAGCATGAACACCAAAACAAGTCTGGAACTAGTTTCACTGTGGCATGGGTGTTGGTTTGAGCCAGATGGTCTGGTTTGAGTATTTCAGAAACTGCTGATCTCCTGGGGTTTTCACACACAACAGTCTCTAGAGTTTACACAGAATGGTACAAAAAACATCGAGTGACGGACAGTTCTGTGGGTGGAAACAAATGCCTTGTTGATAAGAGAGGTCAGAGAAAAATGGCCAGATTGGTTTAGTAACTCATATAATCACTCTTTACAACCGTGGTGAGCAGAAAAGCATCTCAGCATGCAACAGCAGAAGAACACATTGGGTTCCAGTCCTGCAGCCAGGAACAGGAATCTTAGAATCAAGCACAAGTTCCTATTAAAGTGGCTGGTGAGTGTATATAAAAAATCAGTGACACAGACAGGAGGGAGTTAGATAAAGAAGTAACCAAAGGACCATTAAGCCAGTATCTCACTGGGCTGCGACAGCCTGCGACTAGTTGGAGACACAACAATTGCGATAAAATATGCGAATTAGCAACAGTTTTCACTTGGAATCACACTGAATTGATATTCGCATACCGCAATTGTTGTGTCTCCAACTAGTCACAGGCTGTCGCAGCCCGGCTTTCCCTCGGCAGGCAGGGAAGTGGAGGAAGCCTCAAGGAAACTGACTTAAGAAGGGTTCGCGACAGCTTTGCGACACCAGCGACACATTTGCGGCTATTTTGAGAGAAATTTTGTCACATTAATTTTTTGAATGTGTTCAAAATTTCAGCGAAGAAGGAGCGACGCTTTGTGACTCATGCGAGGGAATTGTGAAGCCTTGCGAATGTTTCAAGACACTTTTGAAACAATCTCGCGAATGACGTTCGCAATTTGTCACAAGCTGTCACAGCCCAGTGAGATACTACCCTTAGTAACACGTACCATGATACTACCACCACTGTGCTTCATTGTGGACATAGTGTTCTATTGTGGAATTTTTTTTTTTTACTTTGATTCATGATAAAATCCCAGTTAAGTCCAGTTTAGGGTCTAACAATACAAAATGTTTAAAAAAAAAAAATCAAGGAGGTGAAAATTTATGCAAGATGCACTCATTCATCAATATTGTCTTTTTTTTCTGTCAAAACTTTTCCAGGTATTCCCTGACACACTGATCCAAAATCTTCAGACTCAAAATTTTTCTGAAAAATATACAGAAACTTTTTTCAGATTTGCATTTTTTTGCATTGATTTTGAAACATTATTTCTGCCCTGGTTATTTCCTCTCGTTACTCATCATGGAAGGCGACGACCTCCTGCTCCAGAAACACAACACCAGACATGGATGCACATTCGAGAGACGTCTTAATAACAGCCTGTAATTACATCATTTTAGAAATGAGAACTGAGTGCACGGAGGGGAGAATCAGACAGCATGACCCGAAATTTACTTTATTTTCAATGCGCTTTCATCCTACTTTCATATTACGCTAAACTGATTTTGATACTGATCTCGACTGAAGCATCTGCATCATCCTCACATATCCTGTCATTTAATTTTGGCATATTATATTTAAGGTCATACACACACACACACACATATACTGTATATATGCATTCATAAGGTACTATATAGACATCATTATCATTATTTACACTTAGTGCTACATTTATTATGCAACATAAATGATTATTATACATACAGGACACTTTTTCAATGGAGTAAAAACATGTATTCCATTCCCTTCTAGTGGGTTTCATTCATTTGGTTTGATAGCATGCAATATTGTTAGCATATCGCTTATCCTACATCATACATGTCAACCTTTGGTCAATCAAACCTGTATAACCGACCTCCAAAATCCGTATTTCCCTTATAAAATCCGTATAAGATGCAAATTAAAATAATTTACCTAAAATTTGAATGATAATTAACAATGATATATCCAAGTTACTTTTTATTCAATATTAATAACAGTAAACCTTCAGAATGAATACAAAGCTCCAATGTTTGACAAAAACACAAAGTGTCACTCTAATGTTCTGAATTGTACTCCATGACAGCTTTTTTATCAGTCTGCACCAATACCTCACTAGGCTGCATGTCACAGCAAGTGTCTGTGTTGATCTTGCTGGAGTGCCCATTCAGAATCTTTTCAGTCACTAGTGAAAGTCGCTCAGGTGGAAATACGCGTTTCGAACAAAATGTTACTTCCCGGTTGGCGGGATTCTCGCAATGCGGTGTGCGCATGATCAGAAATGGAACGAAGTCTCGCTACCACAAGATAACGCACAATTTCATAAGACTCTTTACTGACTGTTTGTGCTGTCTGTGGTGTACAGTACGTTTGTAAATGTTATGCGCTCTTTTATCATCATGGGAATTGATTATAGCTCTAAATAAATATTGAAGTTTTTTAAAAGAATCCGTATAACTTTATTTGTACGCCCATATACTACGTTTATTGAATCAAATCCGTATAAAATACGGACATTCCGTATAGGTTGACATGTATGCTACATGTTTTACATCACTTTACCCAGTGGAGAATGAGTGTTGAATATGGTTTACGAGATTGCATGGTTGTCAAGACAACATGATGTCACACATCAGAAACATAAAACTTCCATGCTAGTGAGTGATTGTGCCAATTTGTAAACAAACGTGGCTTCCAGGTTTGCTTCGTTAAATACAGAAGAATCTGAGGGAATTTTGAAAGAGAAAGACGCGTTGAACACCCGAAAGGAATGTATAATAATACATCTCATCTCATCTCATCTCATCTCATCTCATCTCATCTCATCTCATCTCATTATCTCTAGCCGCTTTATCCTGTTCTACAGGGTCGCAGGCAAGCTAGAGCCTATCCCAGCTGACTACGGGCGAAAGGCGGGGTTGTATAATAATAATAATAATAATAATAATAATAATGTTTTTTCATGGTATATCAGATATTATTTCATTCAGCTAACTCATCTTCGATTCGTTCAATATCATGCTCGCTAAATGGAATATATCTGATATACCATGAAAAAAAGCCAATATTATTTAAACATAATACATTACACATAACCTGGCGACTTGTCCAGGGTGTACCCCGCCTTTCGCCCGTAGTCAGCTGGGATAGGCTCCAGCTTGCCTGCGACCCTGTAGAAGGATAAAGCGGCTAGAGATAATGAGATGAGATGAGACATTACACATAGTACATAACACATTATATCATCAGTAGCAAAGTAATTCATCCCCATGTTCTCTGCTGCATTACAAGACTTATATAGTATTATACTTCACTTATAATGTCATAATATCACATCTGTCAATAATCTGCAGTCAGATGTAGTAATGTACATGTTATAAACACTATTAATACACGACTCATAATGCATTCTGATCATCTATAGGCATTGATATAAACTACAATACCTTTTCTAAAAGAATTATAATAAAATGTCTGAATGAAAGTTTTGTGAATGTGTTTTCATATACTATGAAGGGATCCATAGGTCATTATTCTTATGGCCTTCATATGGTGGTGCTTGGAAGTTTGTGAACCCTTTAGAATTTTCTATATTTCTGCATAAATATGACCTAAAACATCATCAGATTTTCACACAAGTCCTAAAAGTAGATAAAGAGAACCCAGTTAAACAAATGAGACAAAAAATATTATACTTGGTCATTTATTTATTGAGAAAAATGATCCAATATTACATATCTGTGAGTGGCAAAAGTATGTAAACCTTTGCTTTCAGTATCTGGTGTGACCCCCTTGTGCAGCAATAACTGCAGCTAAACGTTTCCGGTAACTGTTGATCAGTCCTGCACACCGGCTTGGAGGAATTTTAGCCCATTCCTCCGTACAGAACAGCTTCAACTCTGGGATGTTGGTGGGTTTCCTCACATGAACTGCTCACTTCAGGTCCTTCCACAACATTTCCATTGGATTAAGGTCAGGACTTTGACTTGGCCATTCCAAAACATTAACTTTATTCTTCTTTAACCATTCTTTGGTAGAATGACTTGTGTGCTTAGGGTCGTTGTCTTGCTGCATGACCCACCTTCTCTTGAGATTCAGTTCATGAACAGATGTCCTGACATTTTTCCTTTAGAATTCTCTGGTATAATTCAGAATTCATTGTTCTATCAATGATGCAGCAAAACAGGCCCAAACAATGATATCATCACCATGTTTCACAGATGGGATAAGGTTCTTATGCTGGAATGCAGTGTTTTCCTTTCTCCAAACATAACGCGTCTCATTTAAACCAAAAAGTTGTATTTTGGTTTCATCTGTCCACAAAACATTTTTCCAATAGCCTTCTGGCTTGTCCACGTGATCTTTACCAAACTGCAGATGAGCAGCAATGTTCTTTTTGGAGAGCAGTGGCTTTCTCCTTGCAACCCTGCCATGCACACCATTGTTGTTCAGTGTTCTCCTGATGGTGGACTCATGAACATTAACATTAGCCAATGTGAGAGAGGCCTTCAGTTGCTTAGAAGTTACCCTGGGGTCCTTTTTGACCTCGCTGACTATTACACGCCTTGTTCTTGGAGTGATCTTTGTTGGTCGACCACTCCTGGGGAGGGTAACAATGGTCTTGAATTTCCTCCATGTGTACACAGTCTGTCTGACTGTGGATTGGTGGAGTCCAAACTCTTTAGATATGGTTTTGTATCCTTTTCCAGCCTGATGAGCATTAACAACGCTTTTTCTGAGGTCCTCACAAATCTCCTTTGTTCGTGCCATAATGCACTTCCACAAACATGTGTTGTGAAGATCAGACTTTGATAGATCCCTGTTCTTTAAATAAAACAGGGTGCCCACTCACACCTGATTGTCATCCCATTGATTGAAAACACCTGACTCTAATTTCACCTTAAAATTAACTGCTAATCCTAGAGGTTCACATACTTTTGCCACTCACAGATATGTAATATTGGATCATTTTCCTCAATAGATGAATGACCAAGTATAATATTTTTGTCTCATTTGTTTAACTGGGTTCTCTTTATCTACTTTTAGGACTTGTGTGAAAATCTAATGATGTTTTAGGTCATATTTATGCAGAAATATAGAAAATTCTAAAGGGTTCACAAACTTTCAAGCACCACTGTATGTATAATGACCTCTGAATACAGTCATTACATTATATAATATCTTATGAATGCATGTTCATGTCTCAACAAATACATTATAATCATCGGTATAACCTTTAATCCTATTTCATAAATCATTAATAATGTGTTATAACTTCTTTTGAATGTATTTCTAAGTTGTATGACCTTCATATGTACACTCTGTATGAGTACCAGAATTTTGCATTATAACATGTATAACATACAACTTTATAAATACATTATAAACTATGAAGCTTTTTCATAAATATTTATAAAATGCCTTAGGAATGCATAATAACGTGTTATGAATGAATTCACAAGTGTGTGTGTGTGTATATATATATATATATATATATCTCATCTCATTATCTCTAGCCGCTTTATCCTTCTACAGGGTCGCAGGCAAGCTGGAGCCTATCCCAGCTGACTACGGGCGAAAGGCGGGGTACACCCTGGACAAGTCGCCAGGTCATCACAGGGCTGACACATAGACACAGACAACCATTCACACTCACATTCACACCTACGGTCAATTTAGAGTCACCAGTTAACCTAACCTGCATGTCTTTGGACTGTGGGGGAAACCGGAGCACCCGGAGGAAACCCATGCGGACACGGGGAGAACATGCAAACTCCACACAGAAAGGCCCTCGCCGGCCCCGGGGCTCGAACCCAGGACCTTCTTGCTGTGAGGCGACAGCGCTAACCACTACACCACCGTGCCGCCCCTATATATATATATATATATATATATATGGCCTTCATATGCATAGTGCATTCAAAACATTGTATAAGACCTTATGAAATTAATACAATGTGTTATGAAGGACTTATAGGTTATTATTATTATTATTATTATTATTATTATTATTATTATTATAAGTAGGCAGAAATGGTCAGGTTTCACACCGCTGAACTACAGATTCGTGACAGCAGACGAATGCAGCTTTTATACCGTCCAAACCTCAGGATCTTGGGAGGCATAAGACAGCATAGTTTGGCCATCGATGAAACATCCGCCTGTCAACTCAACCCTTCTGTATTTGATTAGGATGATATACGCCTGTCATATCCTGGGCTCCACATCGCTCGGACTCAATGTTTCTCTGGCCACTGTAGTTTAATCTCAGCTTTTTCTTCCACCGGCAGAATAAGTACAATTGATGGTCATTACATCATTAGTGTGAGTTCAGGAGTTGAACTAATCTTTGTTTAAGTGCTAGATTATTGTGAAGTCGAGATTAATGACAGAATCCAAATTTAATTTTGTCAAATGACACCTTGTCCGTTAATCATGGCCAGCGTAAAAGATGCTTTAAAGGAGTTAATGTCAAATATTGATTTCAAAATTATTTTATTGAATTAAAAGTGATTTTATTGCTTCCGCTTATGATGTAGTCCATAGCAACGGTCTGTTATTCTTAGCAATGGTCTGTTATTCATATATAACATATACATCATACACTCTCAGAAAATAAACTACATTATTGTATCATTAGGGGTACAATGGCTTGTTCCTGGGGCAATACCCTCTAAAGTACTTATTTGTACACTTTATATACTGCTTAGGAACATATATGTACCTTTTTGGACATAAAAAGGTACACACAGTTACCTTGAAGTCCAATAATGAATCAATAGGGGGTACATTAGTGTAGATTGTACCTTAGGGGACAGAAATGGACTCCTACTGTACCCCTGTATCTGACAGTGTACAATGCCATAATTGACCAATCTGAATTGAGTATTCAAGTGATCCACATAAATTTCAATCTTACCACTCGCTGAGGCTGATAATCTTCAACAAATAGACAAGTAAACAAGTAGGAGTTTGTCTGATTTCGATGGTCCACTCCACTGTTGTTGTTCAGCTGGACCGTAGCCATTTCTACTGAACTACTGACACCCCCTACACCCCCTCTTCTAGCAACAGCCTACTTGCTCTCCCATGCACAAGACTTTCCACCATGGGGGGTAAGTCTTTCAGTGCCTCTTCTTCTGCTTCTTCTTCTCCTTCATTCAGCTGACATTAGGGGTTTCTTCAGTGGATCATCTTGATCCATTTGATTTGGCATTGGTTTAACACCAGACGCCCTTCCTGATGCAGCCCTCCCCAATCTATCCAGGCTTGGGGCCTGCACTAAGTATACGCTGGCTTGTGCAACCCCAGTGGCTGGGTATTTTTACCTAATCTACATGTCTTTGAACGGTGGGAGGAAACCCACAGAGACATGTGGAGAACATGCAAACTCCACATCGAAAGGCCCCTGTTCGCCATGAGGTTTGAACCCGTAACCTTCTTGCTGTGAGGTGACAGTGCTAATCACTGCACTGCTAACCACTGCACTGCTCACTCACTAAGGTGTTTTAGCAACAACCTACTTGCTGTCCCATGCACCAGACTATTCATGGGGGGGGGCAGGTCCTTCGGTGCCACTGTCCCCAAACTCTGGAATTCTCTTCCTTAGTTTTTCTGTGACCACTCTTCTTTCTCTACTTTCAAATCTCTTCCATGAACATTTATCTTCTTTTCTTACCATTTAGTCAACACCCCCACCCCCACCCCACCGCCAAAAGCAACCTTGGGATATTGAAAGGTGCAATAGAAATTTAAGTCATTATTATTATTATTATTATTATTATTATTATTATTACCACGAGCTGACCTAGTAGTTAGTGTGTCCGCCTCTCGACCGGGAGATCGTGAGTTCTACTCATGGTTGGGTCGTACCAAAGACCATCATAAAAATGTTACCTACTGCCGTCTGGCAAGGCATGCTGCAATACATATGCAAGTAGGAAGTCAAACTCTCATGGTTACCAAAGGACCAGCCCCCCACTGTAACCCTCGCTGTATAGGCGAGAGGCCGAGGGCTATCAAAACAGACATCGTGGCCGCCCAATGCGCCTTAAGGGCCTGGTTAGTACTAGGATGGGAGACTACCTGGGAAGACCAGGTCCTGGCATGGGAAGGACTTTGATTTTATTATTATTCATGGTTGTAGTAGTATTTTCCATATCAGGATTATTTTTGGTCAACAACACAACTTTTTCTTTGACTTTGCCTTCTAACCTCCTTTAAAACTCCAACTTTGATCCTGACATTTCATTCATGATACCTGGTCCCTTCTATGTCTTGGCTGATATTCCATCCATCCCATCCATCCATTATCTGTAGTCACTTATCATGCACGCGGTCGCAGGCAAGCAGAGCCTATCCCAGCTGACTATTGGCAAAAGGCGGGGTACACCCTGGACAAATCGCCTGATCATTGCAGGGCTGACACATAGAGACAAGCAACCATTCACACTCACATTCACACCTACGGTCAATTTAGAGCCACCAATTAGCCTAACCTGCATGTCTTTGGACTGTGGGGGAAACCGGAGCAAACCCATGCAGACACGGGGAGAACATGCAAACTCCACATAGAAAGGCCTCCATTGGCCACTGGGCTCGAACCCTGAACCTTCTTGCTATGAGGCAACAGTGCTTACTACTACACCACCATGCCGCCTTGGCTGATATTCAACTCCCTTATAATCTTCTTCTGCAACAATGTTTTTAATTTTTATTTGTGAGAGTTTTCTTAAAGGCTCAGTATCCGGCTAGGTAAGTGTGCATGAAGAGAGCTAGCAGAGTAGCGGTCATGCAGTGGCGCATATGAAAACAAAAACAGCTAATTGGATTCTGAGAAGGCTGAGCTGACCCCTTTAAACAACTGAAAAATCAAGCAGTTTTGTTTAATTTAGCTCGACAAAATTTGTGTTCTTTTGTTTCCGTGTGTGACTTGTGCTTAGTTTTTGGTGAAACATGATTTTACACAATTTTTAGTTCCACAGAAATATTAATAAGTTTCAGACATGTGCCGAAATTCTCAGACAAGAATTTTGTTCCTATTAATATTACACAAGGTCATTCTCAACATGTTCCTTTCCTTTAATGAGTTAAATTATATTGTATTATGTTACACTGACAAACTCATATTGTTGCACTACACACACCCTCCATCATGGAGCTTATGCTTTGACCTTGGTTCATCTGCAGCATAAATAACATCATTAACTTTCCAATATCCTGATATCTCTGAGGGCCTCTATAGCCAAGCTGTGGAAGACTAGTATTCACAAAGGTTGTTTTTTGGTTGTTGTTTTTTTGCAGTTTTTGTTTTGTATCGAAGGTTAAATTTACCTTTTTTTGCCTTCTGCTCTATTATGTGAGCAGCTGTGCCATTTTCACTTCAGCCTAAAAACCCATAAAATTTTATTCTCGCCTTTCCCAGGGCATCGTGAGCTCTGTGTCTGCAGGTGTGATTCGCAGTGAAGGATGTTTGCTGACATAAAGTCATCTTTTTTAAAAACTCCCTTTAGAGTCCTTCTGAGGTTTTCTGACTCTGTGGCTCTGTAAACAATGTGGTATATTATCGGATCACTCATTCACCGCTGCATATTTACTCACGAGCTTTGCTCTGTGTGATGTTTAGCCGCATCCAAAGAGTTTATGAGATTCATATAGTGGCAGATGGAGTTTTAAATGAAGTTGTAAGGGAACATCTATGTGTTTTATTGCAGCATTGGGGTTGCAAATAAGCTGCGTGCTTAACAATGACTGATGGATTAAGTGGAAGGAGAACTACATTCTGACTCTTGCTCTTTTTGTATGACTGTGCAAAAGTCTTAGGCACCCTATATATATTTTTTTTCCATACAAACTTTGCAATAGATTTCTATTTTATGACTTCTACATTATTGAGTCAGGACAAAAACATTTTAGGCTACGTTTACATTACGTCGAATCAGCGGATCATCAGATTAACGTTCTTAAAACGATTCGCGTTTACACTAAAACCGTTAGCCGTGCACACAGCAACACCAATACGCGGATACGCTCGGCTCCGCAGGCATCCTGCGCTCCAAATCACTCCACCCTGAACAGCGAGTGCCCTCTGGAGGGTGCGCACTCCGGCCCTGCGCAGCTCACAGAGTGCGCGAGTGAAGTGAACAAGCCACGATTCGGGACTGAGCCGCTGTGTGTGTGATCCCAGCGCATATCACTTATTACTTGCAAGTGGAAGGATGGCAAGCCTAAAGACAATCATAACTACACAGTGGGCAGTATTTGCATCAGTATTTGCAGTATTTTCATACTTTTATACTCTTTAATGAAAGGTGATACAAGGCGGAAGTCCGCGCCGTTTTTCAGCAGTCGCGTCACATGACCAACGCCAGCGAATCAGGAAGGTGGATGTCACAGTGACGTTGTCCAATGAGACGCCAGCTAGAGCTCAGCACAGCGTATTCGCGTATTCTGAATGTTTACACAGCACCGGAGCTGATACGATCTAGATTGAATACGTGGACGCTGGCGGATTCCCGTTTCCCCGCTTTTCCAGGGGGGTTAATGTAAACGGACAGTGCATCCGCGAAGAAAACGAGACAGATACGGTCTAGTGTAAACGTAGCCTTAGAGTCCAAATGTTCATTTTCCAGCAAAAAATTAAATGCTACAGAAAAAAAAAAAATGTTTGTATCTGAGCAGCATATTCCATAAGAGAGCACTTTTCAGATTAAAAAAAGAAAACATAATGAAGGCTGCTGGGTTTTGGTGCAAAATTACGAAGCGAGTGTGACCGTCACAGTGTCCAGAAGAACTGTGGCTGGTTCTGTAAGATGCTCAGTAAAACCTACAGCTCATTTCCGCATAAAACTGCACTCACTGTACCTCAGACTACTATTTTTTTTAAAGCAAAGGGTCGTCTCAGACCAAATATTCACTTTGTTTCATTTATTATGGCTTACTGCTGTTTATAGTATTTTTTAAATGTTGAAACATTTCATTTCATTATTTTTAAGCCATGAACTCTGTTTCTAAGAAGCAAAGAAATATCCGAATGTATGATAAGCTAGATGTGGTGAGAAGCACTGATTTGCAGTTGATTAACTGATTAGCAATTGATTAGCCATTTTTCCCAATTGGGAATATATGGACTGAACATTTTTCCTTCTATAAAAAGACAAGATTTGTTTGTAAAAGGCTCCTATGTATTTCCTGACACTAATTCAAAAGACTGAACATTCCACTTCAGTAAATATCATCAACGGAAAGGCAGTCATGTGTTACCTGATAATGGCACAGCTTGAAGGATTACACTTCTTCAGGTGTAAACATAAAATGGCGGCATTATAATGTTGTCAGGTTGTGTATCTGTTGTATCTGACGCTCTTTATGACTTGGGCGATAAAAAATATCAGACATCTGTAAGCTCAGCTCACTTAATCCACCAAAGAGGAGGCCCACATGGTGTTGTGGTAAAGCTGCAGATTACCTAAGAAGTGGGTATCAAAGGAAGTAGACATAGATGACTACCTGGATATCAGCGTCTGTATCTCCGAGATAAATTCATGCATCCAGGACGTCTCTTCTGGCCTCGTTCTTGCTGAGAGGCTCTCGCGTGATTGAGAAAGACGGCTGAGAAACTTGTTGAAGTGAGAGGATGCAAAGTCTTGTGCTTCTGCCTGTTCCTTCTGTCGAGGAGCAAGAGGATATTCTCGCTGAACTTCACAAAGCTCGAAGAGACTAATGCTTTTCATGGAATTATTATAAAGCATATCCAGATGCTTTTTTTAGGTTTTATTTTTCAAAAATGGCATGCAAATTTAAATAACTGTTGATATTCTTCTTCAAGAAGAAGAAGAAGCAGAAAGAAATCCAAATGGGGTAATAATAATAATAATAATAATAATAATAATAATAATAATTTTTATTGAGGGAGCCAACTTCACTGGGGGGTGATTTACAGAGGGGTCCTCCAAAATAAACATAAATAATATAAATATATAATAATTTAAAAAATAGCAATACATTAAAATTAAATTATAACTAAAATAACTAGATTGTGGTGGCACGGTGGTGTAGTGGTTAGCGCTGTCGCCTCACAGCAAGAAGGTCCTGGGTTTGAGCCTGGTGGCTGGCGAGGGCCTTTCTGTGCGGAGTTTGCATGTTCTCCCCGTGTCTGCGTGGGTTTCCTCCGGGTGCTCCGGTTTCCCCCACAGTCCAAAGACATGCAGGTTAGGTTAACTGGTGACTCTAAATTGACCGTAGGTGTGAATGTGAGTGTGAATGGTTGTCTGTGTCTATGTGTCAGCCCTGTGATGACCTGGCGACTTGTCCAGGGTGTACCCTGCCTTTCGCCCGTAGTCAGCTGGGATAGGCTCCAGCTTGCCTGCAACCCTGTAGAACAGGATAAGCGGCTAGAGATAATGGATGGATGAATGAATATTACTTATAAAGTAAGATCACTACCATCATACGACACCACCACAATCATGATCACCAGAATCCCTTCCAGCTCATCATAAAAGATAAACTAAGAAGGACCCTGTCGACATGAATAATACAATAGCAGTGACCTTAAGTAGACTCACTGATACATTAAATTGAAGCTCTAGCAAGGCCACGTTTGAAAGCTGCTAAAGTAGGCCCTTCTCTAAGAGAGAGGTCTTAGGAGTTCCAGCCATCAGCAGCAAAATTAATGGTAGACCAATGTCCCCATCTTCTATTAGCAGTGGTTTTATGGATGCTATTTCTGGACCTAGTATTATAGTTATGAAAATTCCTATTGAATGAATACTGAAAGGGGTGTAAAAAACAATTGTTAATTGACTTATAAACAAAAATGGCACTATGTTCAGCCCTATGACACTGAAATGGCTTCTAGTGAAGCTTCCCAAGTGCATTACTGGCAGAGACGCATGGGGGGAGATCTAAGATAAGTCACGCAGCCTTATTATGCAGAGTCTGCAGCTCAGCCATTAAAGTTGCGCTCCCTCGGTCGCCCCAAATAATATCCCCATAATCGAAAAGTGGCAACACATCCACCCATCCATCCATCCATCCATCCATTATCCATAACCGCTTATCCTGTGCAGGGTCACAGGCAAGCGGGAGCCTATCCCAGCTGACTATGGGCGAAAGGTGGGGTACACCCTGGACAAGTCTCCAGATCATCACAGGGCTGACACATAGAGACAAACAACCATTCACACTCACATTCACACCTACGGTCAATTTAGAGTCACCAGTTAACCTAACCTGCATGTCTTTGGACTGTGGGGGAAACCAGAGCACCTGGAGGAAACACACACAGACACGGGGAGAACATGCAAACTCTGCACAGAAAGGACCTCGTTGGCCACTGGGCTCAAACCCAGGACCTTCTTGCTGTGAGGCGACAGAGCTAAAGTGGCAACACATAGCTATTAAAAAACGTAATTCTAGCATTAAGAGGTAAATATGATTTGATGTGCCTTAAAAGACCCAGTTTCTTATTAATCTTACGATGGATATACTCTAAGTGATCACCCCATGTGAGGTTCTTATTGATAACTGGTAAAATATTACTGCTTAAAAGTGTGTGTTTACTCATGAAAATTTTAGATCTAAAATATTCCAGAAATTTATTTTAAAACATTTATCATTTTTACATTTTGGTTATTATACTCTGTGGTTAAAATGAGTCCCATTGAGCATGCTTATAACACTTTAGAGAGCATAAACTAAAATATATAAAAGTTATATAATGCAGTATATCCTTTAGAAGAACATTGTAAACCATGTTGTCTGAACTCTCAGTTCTTATAAACATGTATTTTATACCCCAACATTATGAAGTGATATAATTTAGACTTTTTAAGCATTTAACAATTTATGAGCATTAAAAGACACATTAATAGACACTATTCAGTTAACATCAAGCAAAATCCAACCTTCATTTGGATCCATATGAATTTCTTATGACTGAGGTTGATTGGTGTGTGCCAATATATATATATTAGTGCTGTCAAGCGATTAAAATATTTAATCGCGATTAATGTCGCGACAGTCATAGTTAACTCGCGATTAATCGCAATTTAATCGCACATTTTTGTCACATAAAAGACCATTGTAATTCTCTTATCAGCATAAAAAAGTGAATGGGCTTGCTTTGTACCAATGTTTTTTTTTTTGTTTTATTGCAAAGCATAACACGTCTTGACACAGCCACTGCAAAGTGAAACCTAAGCCGAGCACTGGCGCGGGGCTAGCAAGAGAACCATGAGTGAAATGATCTACGGTTTGAGTTAGTCTACAACTTTAATCAGAGAGATAGGTTACACAGTGACGGTAGGCTTGACATGTTTGATTATAATATAAAGTACACTATTATATTAAGTTTAAGTTGTTCGTTGATAAATATTGCTTTGAATCTGATCTTTACTGTTTCAGCTCACTTAACACATTTTGTACTTTTACACTTTCTGCCTGTTGATGCGTCGCGCTGTCCAATCAGAGGCGGCCAAATTTGCATATTACAGGAAGGATTTCTGGGATAGCGTTGAGTTTACAGTTCAGAGGGATCTGGCTTCTTTAGATGCTGTCTTCTTAAAACTGAATAAATATTTAAAAAGAGCCAAATGAGCCAGTCTTTTGAACAGCTCTTTTCAAAGAACGGATCACAAAGATGCGGATCCCATCAAAGAGCCATAAATCCCATCTCTACTAGCGCGCCCTGCCCGCGCTGGTTCTTTGGGGGGGCAGAGGACTGTGGCTGTGCGGGGCGTGGCATTACAGTCTAGCTGCTATCGGTTTTCTAAGCAAAGTCTCTGTTCCAAGTTCCTGGCAGTTTCAAAAGCTTATGAAAAACCTACATCATGTCACAGAGCGTTAATCTCGCGATAAAAAAATTATCGCCGTTAAAATTGAGTCAAGTTAACGCGTTAATAACGCGACATTTTTGACAGCACTAATATATATATATATATATATATATATATATATATATATATATATATATATATATATATGATGGATTACAAAGGTGTATCTAGCCCTCATAATGCATTATAAATGCATTCATAATGTGCAATACCGCATGCACAATCCCATATCAATACTAATAACCAACTTATATCATGTATCTGGGTTAAAATGAATATAGTAATGTTACTTATGCTATATGACAGCTTATAAATGTGTTTATAATTCATTTATAATATTGTATACATATTAATACTATTAATATAATGATATGTTAGTTATGCCTTTTTTTAAACAATTAAAATGTAAGAAAATTTGGTTAAACTTTCTTTAAAGGCCATACGGATAACAGCATATGAATATATTTATAGCTTGTTATGATGAATTAATCAGGCATTATAGTTATTGTTATAATGATTTATGAAAGGTTTGTAATGCATTTAAATTCTTTTAAGAGCACTGTAATGGAGTATTAAAAATAGGGAAACTCTACAAAGAGCCTTAAAAGTATACAACCTTTTGATTTCACAAAACCGGTGAAATTTAGTTCCCTCTGAATTTGGTTAATGTGATATTTGTTTATTTCAGTAATATCTCAAAAAAAAAATTAATAAAAAAATTTTAAAAAGGCCATTGTGTGGCTGGGAAGTTATTTAATTTGAGGGGACTCCCGAGCAAATAACGTGCATGAAATCGCTCGCTTTGTGCAGTCAAGCAGACAGAGGAAGTCCGTGTGCGCATGCGCAGGTTTATCTTCTTCTTCTTCTTCTTTTAGCAGCTGGCATCCATAGTGTTGCATTACTGCCATCTACAGGTTTACCTTGACCATGCACTGACAGTTCCATCATTCTGTCACTAAATGAACAGGTGATCACACCGAGGTGCTCGCTGACCACTGATATTTATTAGTTTGGTCCTGTATTTCCTTTTCTTCCCAACATAACATCTTTTCTTCTCGCTTTCCGTTACTGTAGTCGGTCTTTCACGTTTCATTCACACACTCACGTCCTCCATTTTCCTCTCCTGTTTCAAATTTGTATCCCACAATGCCTTGCATGAACAGGGAAAGCCCACCATGTGATACATGATGTAATATCTTGTATTGCATCACGGTGAAGCAAAAAAAAAAAAAATAGCAGAGAATTTAGGGCCAGGTGGAGATAAATTCATTAATTGTTCTATTTTTTAAAAAACTAATAAAATTGGAAGTATGTGATTTGAATTCAGTAGCTTTTTGTCCACTAAACAAAAATAATTGGATGTCAGGGAAAATTCTTTTTATGACCTAAACCTGAAAAACCTGAAAGTTTAATTTAACAGTGTATGAGTGTGAAGACTGGATGTGAAAGGGTTAGCAACATATTTATATCCAGGTTGAGGATGTCATTCTGCAGGAATGAGTAAAGATGAAAGACAGAATAAGTTTTGAAAGGATTTGTCCTGAATGTTTTTTGTTTTTTTTCAGTTTCCTCTCTTTGTGTTTCCAGCAGGGTCGCACACTTACAAATCCATGAGAATTCGCATGACTTGTCAGTGTTCGTGTTTGTGTTGGCACTTTTCCTTGCAACTTTAATACAATTTATGAAAAAAAACCTCTAGCAAAATCCAAGCCTTGTTAGAATTCATATGAATTTCTCATGAGAGCAGGTTGATTGATTCATGTCAGTGCATATAACACATTACAAACTGTTACTGATGAATCAAGAACTCATAATGCATTATAAATGCATTCATATAGCATATATAATGCTATTATATGCATTAGAATACAATTATAATGCTAATTATGTCCGTTATATGCTCGGTAATTAAAATTACATCTATCAGCATGCTTATAACATGCTTTCTGAAGTGTTTTAACTATTTATGAACATTAATAAACACATTAATAGCCTATACATATAAAATCAAACATAATAGCTTATTAAGATTTCTATGAATGCTTCATTTGATAATGTTGAGTGACATGTCAATGCATGTGAAAGGTTATGAACCTGAATTGAATACTCATAATACAATCATAAGGTACATGCATATTGCAATTACATACATATTAATACTATTAATATATGTAAATTATGTTCAGGGGTTAAAATGCATATGGATGTATTATGTTTGTTATGTGACATAAATGCATACATAACCCATTAATAATACTATATACATATTCATGATATTAATATACTCATATTAAGTGCAGTTGTGCCTGCATAAGACAGGTGGGTTATAACGCATCATGAACAGATGCATTATAACCTGACATTACAAATGAAGTTATGAACTATATTATAAACAAGGAAGTTTATTATGCACTTAGAACATTGTAATGCACTATGAACAAGAACTTTATAATGTGTTATGAACAGGTAGTTTATAATGCATTATGAGTAGGTATTTTATAATGCACGATGAACAGGCAGTTTATAATGTGTTATGAGCAGGTATTTTATAATGCACGATGAACAGGCAGTTTATAATGCATTATGAGTAGGTATTTTATAATGCACGATGAACAGGCAGTTTATAATGTGTTATGAGCAGGTATTTTATAATGCACTATGAACAGGCAGTTTATAATGTGTTATGAACAGGAAGTTTATAATGCACTATGAACAGGCAGTTTATAATGCACTATGAGCAGGTAGTTTACAGTGCACTATGAACAGGTGGTTTGTAATGCATTATGAACTGGTGGTTTATAATGTGCTATGAACAGGAAGTTTATGATGCATTATGAACAGGTGGTTTATAATGCACTATGAACAGGCAGTTTACAATGCACAATGAACAGGTGGTTTATAATACATTATGAACAGGTAGTTTATAATGTGCTATGAACAGGTAGCTTATAAGGTGCTATGAACAGGAAGTTTATAATGTGCTTTAACAGAAAGTTTATAATGCACTATGAACATGTAGTTTATAATGTGCTTTAACAGGTAGTTTATAATGTGCTATGAACAGGTAGTTTAAAATGCACAATGAACAGGTAGTTTATACCATGCTTTAACAGGTCATTTATAATGCACTATGAACATGTAGTTTATACTGTGCTTTAATGGGTAGTTTATAATGCGCTATGAACAGGTAGTTTATAATGTGCTATGAACAGGTAGTTTATAATGCACAATGAACAGATTGTTTATAGTGTGCTTTAACAGGTAGTTTATAATGCATTATGAACATATAGTTTATAATGTACTTTAATGGGTAGCTTATAATGTGCTATGAACAGGTAGTTTATAATGTGCTATGAACATGAAGTTTATAATGTGCCTTAACAGGAAGTTTAAAATGCACTAGAACATGTAGTTTATAATGTGCTTTAACAGGTAGTTTATGATGCACAATGAACAGGTAGTTTAGAATGCACTTTAACAGGTAGTTTGTAATGTGCTATGAACAGGTAGTTTATAATGCACAATGAACAGGTAGTTTATAATGCACGATGAACATGTAGTTAATAATACACTATGAATAGGTGGTTTATAATACACTGTGAACAAGAGATTTACAATGCACTATGAAGAGGTAGTTTATTACATTACATTACAGGCATTTAGCACTTATCCAGCACAACATACAACATTCCCAGAGCACCCTGGGTAGCAGTAGTTTATAATGCACCTACGTAACCTGATATTACTCATGCTTTCTGAAGTGTTACGTATGTAACTATAAGTAAGTACGAGAGTTCCTTCAGAGTTACGTAACTAAGCTTTATAATGCCTTATGCTGTATAACACACGAGAAATATTCATAAATCTGAGTAGAATTCTAATGAGAGAATTGTTGTCTGATGTTTTAATACAAAATCAAATCATCTGAGCAATAAAACATGTGTACACTGTTAATTACAAAAATTCAAAATGTATAATGTTACATTTAATCAGCATTTGTTTATTTCACTAATTGAAATGTTGATGTAAAATGCAAATTGTATTTATTTTTCCGATTTTTTTTAACAGAGTATTAGACTGAGAGGTGGACACACTCAAAAAAAAAAAAACATTGGATTTACTTAACCGAGTTATGGCAACCGGCGGCACGGTGGCGTAGTGGTTAGCGCTGTCGCCTCACAGCAAGAAGGTCCGGGTTCGAGCCCCGTGGCCGGCGAGGGCCTTTCTGTGTGGAGTTTGCATGTTCTCCCCGTGTCCGCGTGGGTTTCCTCCGGGTGCTCCGGTTTCCCCCACAGTCCAAAGACATGCAGGTTAGGTTAACTGTTGACTCTAAATTGACCGTAGGTGTGAATGTGAGTGTGAATGGTTGTCTGTGTCTATGTGTCAGCCCTGTGATGACCTGGCGACTTGTCCAGGGTGTACCCCGCCTTTCGCCCGTAGTCAGCTGGGATAGGCTCCAGCTTGCCTGCGACCCTGTAGAAGGATAAAGCGGCTAGAGATAATGAGATGAGATGAGATGAGATAAATAAATAAATAAACATCCCTGAAAATCTCTCACTCATTTGGAATTCTTATTAATTTAGCATGAACTCAGATCTCCGCTCTTGGCCTATCACTGTTTTTGTGTGCAATCTGTCTAACTTTTCAGTGAAGAGGCATGTGTCAGGAATGAGATCAGTGACGATGAGGTCAGTGACGATGAGATCAGTGACGATGAGATCACGACTGCTGGATGTGTTCTTAGCGCTAATCGTTCATCTCTCCTGCTCTGCCTGTGTCACGCTAAGCACTCATTTCATTCTTATCAGGAAAACGGAGGCCTGGATTCCAAAATCCACTTCTGACAGCTGGAGTCTGCATCGTTGTTGCAGTTCCCTGACATTCTCCTTGTTTTAGCTTAATTGTGTCGATTCTCAGGAAGGAGATGCAGCATGCATAATCAGTTCTGATGCGCTGATAGAGAATTTCTCACACTTTCACACACCAAAGCTATAGTTATTAGTGGTGTAGCGTACTGATCCGTGAGCAGGAGAAAAGCAAAGGTTTATAAGAAAGCTTTGTATTATCGTTTCTATAGTAACAGCCCATTTGCAGGGACTTGTGCAGTGAATATGCCACATAAACGGAGCTTAAAACCACAATACAGTGAAGGATACGGTGATGTTTCCTGTAAGGACGTGTTTGTGTAATATTTATGGAAGGAGTCGCCAGTGTCAGCAATTTACAACAATCAGATTTTTCTGACAGTCTTCAAGAAGCTTTGCTGTTTCTTGATAACATGACAAACTCATCTCATCTCATTATCTCTAGCCGCTTTATCCTGTTCTACAGGGTCGCAGGCAAGCTGGAGCCTATCCCAGCTGACTACGGGCGAAAGGCGGGGTACACCCTGGACAAGTCGCCAGGTCATCACAGGGCTGACACATAGACACAGACAACCATTCACACTCACATTCACACCTACGGTTAATTTAGAGTCACCAGTTAACCTAACCTGCATGTCTTTGGACTGTGGGGGAAACCGGAGCACCCGGAGGAAACCCACGCGGACACGGGGAGAACATGCAAACTCCACACAGAAAGGCCCTCACCGGCCACGGGGCTCGAACCCAGACCTTCTTGCTGTGAGGCGACAGCGCTAACCACTACACCACCGTGCCGCCCTAACATGACAAACTGTGTTATTTATTTACTTACTTACTTATTTAGTCTTATTAAAAATGCAAGCTGGTAAGGGAACGATTGTTTATACATGGTTGCTGAAATGTAACTGAGAGCATTAACTTGTTTGACGGACGTTTCACAACAAATGTAACTGTAAATGGATAAAAAGTAAAATCTGTCATTAGGTTGTAAAGCAATGGGACTGTCTGAATCTGTATCTTCATCTACATCTGTTTAGTGTTCCAAATCTTCTCTATCCGTATTCAGATTGGTCCCAGAGTGGGCGTGGCCTTTTCTTTTTCTTTTTTTTGGGGGGAAAAAAAACCTAGTGAGAATTTTTTTTCTACTCTCACTCTCACAGTCGTTGTTTTGGTGATTTGTGTCCCTTTGATACTTTCCAATGAATTTAGTTGGTTCTATTTCCCAAAATGTAAACAACCTAGGAGCCTAGTTTAAAGCTCTGCAACTATGACCAAGCAGGTACTCAGGATGAATGGATGATCACTGTACATGCATTGCACAGTGCCACATATTCACGTTAATGAACATGGTGTTTGCTTTTTGTACAAGCTTAAATATCCATTCACTCTCTCACTTCAATCGCATATTTTTGTTGAGAGCTGTGTGCGATACCTGTCTTGATGTTCACACCTCGTCTCAACCAAGGTTCAGCCCTGTGAACCTTTCTGCCAAAATAATAATAATAATAATAATAATAATAATAATAATAATAATAATAAGTGTTGCCAGGCAAAACAAACCTCGCCGGTAGCACTTATGATGAATATGAAGGAAGATATCGTGAAAAAAAATAGGTACCCTATGGGTCCATGTGGCTACTGCTTATAAATAAAATTGTTTTCTGATGCCATGTCCATACAGTAAATATAGCATATATTTACTAGTATATACTCTATGAAGCAGTGGCCACAAAAATGAAGCGTAATCCAAAAATGAACAATTTAAAAATCACAGAAGTAAAATATACCAAGTGTGTGTACTTTATATTATTCTACTCTTACCTCTTACAGTTTTCCAAACTGAAACCTCCGAACCGAGGCTGACATACAGTACACACGCCGTCGCCATGACCCAAACTCTTATTTCCCGGAAAAGGCCCGGCGTTAGAGCTCAGTGGAACACACTTTCCCTCGGTAATAAGCATAAACATGTCTGAAAGTGATTTCTTTAGTCTAGTCCATTTATTTCGAATGGTGAACTGAATTGTATACACTCACTGGCCAGTTTAATCGGAACACGTGTATGCGCATACTCAGTGCATTCTTACATTCTTACAGCATGATGACATAGTGGCTAGCACCTCTATATGAGGCAGTAGCCACAACAAAAATGATTTTGACCTTTTTGGTGACCTTGACCAGATGGCCTTCAAAATGTTGGAGGTTCTATTTAAGACCAATACCCATCTATCCTGAAAGTTTCATGAAGATTGATCCAGCCGTTTTCCCGTAATATCACTAACAAAAACAAGGAAACAAACAAAGAAACCCGACCAAAAACAATCTCTCGCCCCCTGGTGGACTCCGTCCTGGGTGAGGTAATAATAATAATATCCCCAGAGATTAAGGGAAGCGGATGTTGATGCACATTTTACTCATCAGTGGCTCTGTGGATCGAGCCTGAAAGCTGAAACTGAAGGTATGTTAGTTGCAGCACAAGAACAAAGCCTATCAACTATGCATAAAGCTAATATCATGAAAAATGGAACAGAGCCCCTCTGTCGTGTATGTAAAAAATCAGATTTTATAGCATGTTGTGCTATGCTGGCCCAGAAAGAATACAAAGTATGTCATGATTGCGTAGGCCAGTAAATACACTGGGATGTATGCAAACATTATAACATAAAAGTCTTGGATTATTGGTACAGACATCAACATGCTGACACCACTATGAACAACAATGTTACATTACTCACCGATAGAAATATTACTGCGAACAGGCCAGATATTGTAATTAAAGACCATAATGCAAGGACATGGTTTATTATTGATGTAGCTGTACTGACTGATGTTAATACACTACTGTTCAAAAGTTTGGGGTCACTTTGAAATTTGCTTATTTTTGAAAGAAAAGCACTGTTCTTTTCAATGAAGATCACTTTAAACTAATCAGAAATACACTCTATACATTGCTAATGTGGTAAATGACTATTCTAGCTGCAAATGTCTGGTTTTTGGTGCAATATCTCCATAGGTGTATAGAGGCCCATTTCCAGCAACTCTCACTCCAGTGTTCTAATGGTACAATGTGTTTGCTCATTGCCTCAGAAGGCTAATGGATGATTAGAAAACCCTTGTACAATCATGTTAGCACAGCTGAAAACAGTTGAGCTCTTTAGAGAAGCTATAAAACTGACCTTCCTTTGAGCAGATTGAGTTTCTGGAGCATCACATTTGTGGGGTCGATTAAAGGCTCAAAATGTCCAGGAAAATGTCTTGACTATATTTTCTATTCATTTTACAACTTATGGTGGTAAATAAAAGTGTGACTTTTCATGGAAAACACAAAATTGTCTGGGTGACCCCAAACTTTTGAACGGTAGTGTATATCTGTTTAAGAATAGGAAAATGTTGGAAAGTCTAAAGATCTTGAAGTTGAAATTGCAAGGATGTGGAATCTTAGGACAACAATGGTCCCAGTTATTGTTGGGGCACTTGGGATAATCAGGAAAGGTTTGGAAAAGAACATTAACCCTTTGGTGACTGACCCCTTGAACATGGTTCCTCCAGGAACGATGACGTTTCAGTCGTCAAGACAACGGAAAAACTAAAATACAAGAGCATTTTGTTTTGTGCACAAGAGCATTGTGACGTATCTTTCTGTTTTTGTATTTTAGTTCTTCTGTTGTCTTGACAACTGAAAAGTCATAGTTCCTGGAGGAACCATTTTCAAGGGGTCAGTCACCAAAGGGTTAAGAAAATTCCTGGAAACAACATCATCCAGATACTACAGAAGATCGCACTAATTGGCAGCGCTCATATACTAAGGAAAATCATCACCATACCATCATGATACTTTTCGCAAAATAACTTCAGTCATTCTGCTCTTGGACTCCAGAGGAAACCCAGTGATGGACTTTGAGAAAAGAAAATCTCATCTCATCTCATTATCTCTAACCGCCTTATCCTTCTACAGGGTCGCAGGCAAGCTGGAGCCTATCCCAGCTGACTACGGGCGAAAGGCGGGGTACACCCTGGACAAGTCGCCAGGTCATCACAGGGCTGACACATAGACACAGACAACCATTCACACTCACATTCACACCTACACTCAATTTAGAGTCACCAGTTAACCTAACCTGCATGTCTTTGGACTGTGGGGGAAACCGGAGCACCAGGAAACCCACGCGGACAACATGCAAACTCCGCACAGAAAGGCCCTCGCCGGCCCCGGGGCTCGAACCTGGACCTTCTTGCTGTGAGGCGACGGCACTAACCACTACACCACTGTGCCGCCCGAGAAAAGAAAATAAGAAATAATAATAATATAAAAACAATAGGGGTGGGACAGTGGTGTAGTGGTTAACACTGATGCCTCACAGCAAGAAGGTCCTGGGTTCGAGCCCAGTGGCCAATGGGGGCCTTTCTGTGTAGAGTTTGCATGTTCTCCCCTTGTCTGCATGGGTTTCCTCTGGGTGCTCCGGTTTCCCCCACAGTCCAAAGACATGCAGGTTAGGCTAATTGGTGGCTCTCAATTGACTGTAGGTGTGAATGTGAGTGTGAATGGTTGTTTGTCTCTATGTGTCAGCCCTGTGATGATCTAGTGACTCATCCAGGGTGTACCCCACCTCTCGCCCGTAGTCAGCCTCCAGCTTGCCCACAACCCTGCACAGGATACGTGGTTATGGATAATGGATGGATGGATGGATGGATGGATAAAAACAATAGTCCTCTTATTCTTATCTGTATTTGTTTCTGTTTAAAATGTACCAGTTCATTCAGAATATCTTATATGTCTAATATGCCATTTTTGATCAATTAAAAAATATAATCATTTGCAAATTTCTGTGGTTTAAGAGGAATAAAACACTTCAGGACATACTATTGTAGGAAAATACACAACGCCAGGGTTTAAAGAGTAACCCCGCTTCATCACATCATGCTTAAGAAAGATCACAGAGTTCATTTTGATTTCTGAGTTGTTTTGGAACTGAATGATTTGTTGTTTGGGGAGTGATTATATATTAAAAGGACATTGTGCTTAATGTGCCAATAAAGTGAGCAGATGAGTGACTCGTGTTAGAGTGCTGAAACAGTGACGACTGAGATTGTGCGATCAGCAAATGGCAGCGGACTGCAGGTCCATTAAAAAGTTTAGCTCTTACATAAAACAGCTTTGACCTGAATTGCTTTATGTAAGAAGGTTTTGATCCTGAATCTCATCCGTGTTCACATCCTCTCCTGTTTCATATCGCCTTCACTTTCTGTTAATATCAGCCTGCATATTTACTGTATTTACATTTTACCTGCAAAATCTAATCCTCATCTATCCCATATCTCTCTCTCTCTCTCTCTCTCTCTCTCTCTCTCTCTCATATACACACACATATGAAGGCAGGATTAGCTCTTCATTCTTTATCGGCAGTGCATTCCAAAGCAATCTAGACGTCAACCGATTCGTCCTTTAACTTCGAGTTATGAAGACAGATGAGATGCGATGTCTGGAGGAATCCGTTCTCGATTCCAGACACTCAGGGAAATAATCATGCTTTTATATCTTCACACTTTGAAGGACACTTTTCCATGAGGGCCGAAAAGGTGCTCTCATCTTCCTAAAAAAAAAAAAAGAACTGACATCTGAAGGAGCAATTATATCTGCAAGCCGAATGAGCATAAACAGTGACAATATCACATCTAATTGAATGATGTCATACATTTTATCTGAAGCTAGGAACAGATTTGAGATTCGTGAGTGTGCTGCGAGTTTGTCTGGTGCTTTCTTTTCTTTTTTTATTCTCCATTCTATCAATCAACATTTTCAGTGCACTGGGATAATTTGAGCCATCTTTTAAGCTTAGTATAGCTCCTAGCAGCCTGCATTGGTTTCTCTCCTGCACCAAAGCAGTTAACTTTTTTTTTTTCTTTCCCTTTGTTAATTTACTCACCAACTGTCAAGGATGAAGTATTCTGTCCTACTTTATACACATACTCATGATTAGGATTCTTCTGAATCCAACGCTTATGAGATGTTATGAACTATCCATCCATCCATTATCTGTAGCTGCTTATCCTGTCCTGCAGGGTCGCAGGCAAGCTGGAGCCTATCCCAGCTGACTACGGGCGAGAGGCGAGGTACACCCTGGACAAGTCTCCAGGTCATCGCAGGGCTGACACATAGACATACCGTAAGACAACCATTCACCCTCACATTCACACCTACGGTCAATTTAGAGCTGCCAATTATCCTAACCTGCATGCCTTTGGACTGTGGGGGAAACCGGAGCACCCGGAGGAAACCCACGCGGACACGGGGAGAACATGCAAACTCCACACAGAAAGGCCCTCGCCGGCCGCTGAGCTCGAAACCAGGACCTTCTTGCTGTGAGGCGACAGTGCTAACCACTACATCACCGTGCTGCTGTTACAAACTATTAAATGTGAATTGTGTACTCATAAGGTGCCATATGGTATGTGTAACACTATAATAATAATAATAATAATAATATCCTAATTCAGGGGTTACAATGTTTAGATGAGCAATATGTATGCTATATGACACCTTATAAAGGCATTCATTTTATATTTATTAATTAATTTATACTGCTACTATATGTACTATTAATATATTACTGTTCTGTTCTTTAATGTTGCAAACTGTTCCAGATGCATTAAGTACTCATAATGCATTATGAATATATTTAAAAGGTGTCATATCGTGTGCATAAGGCTACTATATTGTATAGTGGTGTACAGTGGCAAACTGTTAGAGCTGAGACTTCAGACACACCAAAACAGCAACGGGGCAACGGATTTTACAAGGGATTAGTGGCAGGATGCCAGGTCACTCTGTTGTGTGTAGTTGTCAATGCTGATTTTAAAAGTAACTAAGTAAATTATACTTAAGCCTGAGTGAAAAATACTGTGGCGAGTGTGTGTGGAAGAAGAGTCTGGAGACAGAAATCTTAGTTTCTCGGTCGTTAGCTTGTTCTACTTGCTCTCGATAGCACTGGCTTGACTGCTTTATTAGCATTCACTAACACTACTGATGAATGCTACACTGGCTGGAAGGTGACTTCACTCGCAGTTAAAGATCTGATGACACGAACATGACTCTATGCAATTTCTTAAATAAACTATACAACATGGCAAGCATGTTAGATTTCTGTTATAATTACGTGAAAAGAAGCTGTTGTTATGCGAATATCCAACTTTTAATTGCACAGCGCAAGAAAACTGGGTCCGTGGCTCGCGGCCATGCTGTGACGTCAGCGGAAGAACACGCTGCAGTTCACTAGCTGTTCTACTCTGGTTCTACTCAATGGAAATGGTGCATGAAAACGCCGGTGAACTCTCTAGTGCTAGCTCTTCCTCTTCTGTGAGTCTAGAATTGTGTTGTGAGTGGGATAGATCAGAAGAATCTAGTGATGATGAACACGGGTGCATCCAACCGTACAGGTTTGAACCTGTTACTGTGCACCAATCTGAGAGCGACTCCGACTCTGAGATGGACAGCGGACAGCCCAGCATTGACAAACACCACAAGGTTGGATAACAAGGATTGGTAGGTCAACCCGTATTTGTTCAAGATGTTACGGAATCAATATTTTAATATTGTGTATTGTTGTCTTGCATGTGTAAACACTGCTTATATCATGTAAGCCGTATGCTACACTGAATACATAGTTCCTAATGGAGCATGCAAACGGCTAACATAATAAGCTTACGACTATGCCTGATCCGTGATACATTTAGGATAATATTGGCAGGCACGTCTTCTAGTTTATGGCTTCTTAGTTTTATCCTTGAATGAAGCAAAATATCCAGGCGACTGCTGGATCCGGCATAGCTACTAGTAGACCCCCTCCGGAATACTGTAGGCACTGCTGATGGTAGTAACACACGTTTGTGCTGAACTGCACACCCAAGAGATTCTTTTAAGCTGGGAAGGGTGTCAAAACAATCCAAATCGAAGTGTTCAGAGCACAGGACGGATGTTGGTGAGGGCTCCCACTTGTCGCGAGTGCACCTGACTTGCTTCACCCACTTCGCATGCACCTCGGGATCTCTGGGAAACTTGAATAAACTTACCCCATCCTTGTGGGTTTTGGAGCAAAAGCCGGCAACACAACGCGAAAGCATTATATATATATATATATATATATATATATATATATATATATATATATATATATAATAATACTAATAATGACAAACTGAACACCTGTCGCATCAACAACAAACTGGTAAGTTAGGAGGAAGATTCTTTCGATGACATCATATAGCTCCTCCTCCTCATTCGTCTCCTGGGTGCTGCAGCCCCGTCAAATTTGCCCAAATAACCGCGTTTTTTATCATAACTTGTAAAATAGGCGCCTTCGTGAATTAATATACACTGTAAAAAAAATCCCGTTGTTTTTACGGAAAAAAACTGGCAGCTGGAGTCACCAGAAAAAATCCGTAAAATATACAGCAAAACAGTAATTGCTTTTACAGCACAGCATGTACATTTTACAGTTTAAAGTAGCAAATATAACAGAAGTCCAGTGTTTTATATGCTGGATTTAACTGTAAAATGTACAAGCTGTACCGTAAAAGCAATTACCGTTTTGCTGTGTATTTTACGGATTTTTTCTGGTGACTCCAGCTGCCAGTTTTTTTCCGTAAGAACAACGGGATTTTTGTATGCTGGTTTCAATGATCTACTAGACAGATATTTTTTTGGGGGGGCTTTTTTCACCTTTATTGAATAGGACAGTGTAGAGACAGGAAATGAGCTAGAGAGAGACTGGGAAATGACCTTGGGTCAGAATCGAACCCGGGTCCCCAGATTCACAGTATGGCGCCTTAGTCGACTGAGCCACGACAGTGGCCGTTTTTGTATTTTTTTTAACAGGGCAATTATGTAATTTTAACTATCACATTCTGTTTTAGTATTACAGTTTGTCTGTGTTTAAACTACAACAATTTGTAAATTCTACAAAAAAATATGATCAATTCAACATATTCTTACTGTTAAATTAACAGTGGTATTTGGTGAGGAGTTTTACAGTATATTGATGTAAATTACACACTGCTTCATTGTTTTTGTATTTACAGTTTTTTTATGTCATGATTTTACATAAATTCCCTGTTAATTCTACGGACATTTTTTACAGTGTATGGATCATCAGGAATTACATTTTATGTTATAAAACATTGCCAAAGATGTCAAAAACGTGTCATCAGATCTTTAAGCTTGCACTGGCCTTTGAGAAGGCCTAGGGAGATCAATTTTTGGTCCCTCACACTATAAATCAAAATCTGATTGGTTAATTCATCTGTCACATCTTACATAAACATACACTGCCATGGCCTTCTGTCCCGGCAATGAAGTCCTAACCAGTGAGTGAGCAGCTCTAAACTCTTCTCAGCCTAGAGACAACAAACAAAACAATCTCACTGGATAAGTCGATTTTAGTGTTTTCAGGACAGTAACCCTTTCATTTCTGAAGCAAATTTGATAGAAAATGAGGCCAAATTAGAATTAGAAGAGAATAATTATAATGAAATCATGAAAGAATGAAAGCAATTAAATATAACATTTGAAATGCTGATATGTTTGGGCTTTCTTATAATATCCTAATATTCTCTGATTTAAAATTAAAGCTGTATAATAATGTTAATACAGCTTATAAAGTTTGATAACACTTTATAAAGCGTGAAAATACAAAATAATGCATTATAACTTTCATAAGACTATTGTAGGCCCTAATTTTGTAAAACATTATAACACTGTTATGAACTCTAGTTTAATATCTAATGTAGTAGCTCACTATGTGAGCTGACATTATAAAGCTGTATGTTGTTAATACCTATAACTATAACTATTTATGAGCATGAATAGACAGTAATCATGTAAAAGCTAACAAAACCCAAAATAAAAGCCGAATCATGGACTTGTTGCATTTATAAGGTGTCATATAGCATGCATAATGCTATTATAAACATAGTAATACTAATAATATGCTGATATTGGTCTCATAATGTATAAATGTTAATAACTACATTACATGTGTAACACAAAGTTACATGTGTAACGTGTACAGTTACATGTGTAACACAAAGCATGAATAAACAAAATGATAATATAATCTATATAATAAGTGGCAAAGTTAGTTAGTTAGTTTGTTTGTCTGTCTTGAGCTAACGTACAGTGGTGCTTGAAAGTTTGTGAACCCTTTAGAATTTTCTATATTTCTGCATAAATATGACCTAAAACATCATCAGATTTTCACACAAGTCCTAAAAGTAGATAAAGAGAACCCAGTTAAACAAATGAGATAAAAATATTATACTTGGTCATTTATTTATTGAGGAAAATGATCCTATATTACATATCTGTGAGTGGCAAAAGTATGTGAACCTCTAGGATTAGCAGTTAATTTGAAGGTGAAATTAGAGTCAGGTGTTTTCAATCAATGGGATGACAATCAGGTGTGAGTGGGCACCCTGTTTTATTTAAAGAACAGGGATCTATCAAAGTCTGATCTTCACAACACATGTTTGTAGAAGTGTATCATGGCACAAACAAAGGAGATTTCTGAGGACCTCAGAAAAAGCATTGTTGATGCTCATCAGGCTGGAAAAGGTAACAAAACCATCTCTAAAGAGTTTGGACTCCACCAAACCACAGTCAGGCAGATTGTGTACAAATGGAGGAAATTCAAGACCATTGTTACCCTCCCCAGGAGTGGTCAACCAACAAAGATCACTCCAAGAGCAAGTCGTGTAATAGTCGGCGAGGTCACAAAGGACCCCAGGGTAACTTCTAAGCAACTGAAGGCCTCTCTCACATTGGCTAATGTTAATGTTCATGAGTCCACCATCAGGAGAACACTGAACAACAATGGTGTGCATAGCAGGGTTACAAGGAGAAAGCCACTGCTCTCCAAAAAGAACATTGCTGCTTGTCTGCAGTTTGCTAAAGATCACGTGGACAATCCAGAAGGCTATTGGAAAAATGTTTTGGATGGATGAGACCATAATAGAACTTTTTGGTTTAAATGAGAAGCATTGTGTTTGGAGAAAGAAAAACACTGCATTCCAGCATAAGAACATGGTGGTGGTAGGATCATGGTTTGGGCCTGCTTTGCTGCATCTGGGCCAGGATGGCTCGCCATCATTGATGGAACAATGAATTCTGAATTATACCAGCAAATTCTAAAGGAAAATGTCAGGACATCTGTCCATGAACTGAATCTCAAGAGAAGGTGGGTCATGCAGCAAAACAACGACCCTAAGCATACAAGTCGTTCTACCAAAGAATGGTTAAAGAAGAATAAAGTTAATGTTTTGGAATGGCCAAGTCAAAGTCCTGACCTTAATCCAATCGAAATGTTGTGGAAGGACCTAAAGCGAGCAGTTCATGTGAGGAAACCCACCAGCATCCCAGAGTTGAAGCTGTTCTGTATGGAGGAATGGGCTAAAATTCCTCCAAGCCGGTATGCAGGACTGATCAACAGTTACCGGAAACATTTAGTTGCAGTTATTGCTGCACAAGGGGGTCACACCAGATACTTAAAGCAAAGGTTCACATTCTTTTGCCACTCACAGATATGTAATATTGGATCATTTTCCTCAATAAATAAATGACCAAGTATAAGATTTTTGTCTCATTTGTTTAACTGGATTCTCTTTATCTACTTTTAGGACTTGTGTGAAAATCTGATGATGTTTTTGATCATATTTATGCAGAAATATAGAAAATTCTCAAGGGTTCACAAACTTTGAAGCACCACTGTAGCCATTTCTTGCCGGATTTTCACCAAATTTGGCAAGTAGGTCCAGGGATGACCCGGAATTTTGTAGATATAAGCAAACTTCATGGACAGGCCCCAGAGGGTCCTCAGTGGGCCCCTGGGTGGTGGATGTTTGAATTTTTGTTTGCCATGAGTTAACATCATAATTTCTTGACGGATCTTCACCAAATTTGACATGGAAGTCTGGGGGCAACTCAGAATTTTGCAAAACCCGGGCAATGCTGGGTAACCTGCTAGTGAGATTATAAGGGCATAACAGCACAGTTATTGACTATAGTGTTTTATCTGAACTGCAAGTTATTTAATTATGTATTTATTTATTTTTAACACGAGGTAACCTGACATTAGGAGGTCATGTACTGTTTTCTGAAGTATTATGCATTATAATTATAGCAACTTAGGATTAGCATTTATTATTACATGCTTATGTCAGGAATTATAAGGTATTATGTATGCTATATAAGCTCTGTTTATGTCCCAATGGCCTGCGTTTGGGTAATTTACTCACCAGTTGTCAGAAAAGAAGCATTTTTCTTACTTTCGATGCCTAATTTAAAGCTGAAAGGTTGTCTTTTTTCCTCCTATCTATCTATCTATCTATCTATCTATCTATCTATCTATCTATCTATCTATCTATCTATCTATCTATCTATCTATCTATCTATCTATCTATCTATCTATCTATCTATCTATCTATCTATTAAATTACCACAAAAGTGATTTGTTTCAGCAAGGGGTCTAAATGTAACTCCCCTGCTGTATATAAAGCCATTTTTAAAGTTCCAAAGACACAAGGGCAAAGCAGATATATTTCCTGCACTCCATGGAAAATAGCTGAAATCACTTACAGGGCAG